>NW_027967614.1:0-208 GCF_054177405.1 Leptonychotes weddellii
ATGTCAGGTCGCGGCAAGCAAGGCGGCAAGGCCCGCGCCAAGGCCAAGACGCGCTCGTCGCGGGCCGGCCTGCAGTTCCCGGTGGGCCGCGTGCACCGCCTGCTCCGCAAGGGCAACTACGCCGAGCGGGTCGGCGCCGGCGCGCCCGTCTACCTGGCTGCCGTGCTGGAGTACCTGACGGCCGAGATCCTGGAGCTGGCGGGCAACG
>NW_027967615.1:0-208 GCF_054177405.1 Leptonychotes weddellii
ATAGATTTCGCTAAAAAATATACAAATGGCCAATAAACACACGAAAGGATATTCAACATCACTAATCACTAAAGAATGCAAATCTAAATGACAACAAGTTCATACTTCACACTTTCTAGGATGAGTATAATAAAAAAAGGCTACCGATAATAAGTGTTGGAGAGGCTATGGAGAGATTGGAACCATCATACATTGCTAGTGGGAATAT
>NW_027967616.1:0-208 GCF_054177405.1 Leptonychotes weddellii
AAGATGGACCAATTTTAGCATAATTTTACAAGAGAAACTAGTTCTTATCTATAGCTATAGATAAATCTAAAGGGCATAAGAAATAAACCTATCTCTTCCTCAATCTAATAAGAACTATAATTTTGCATATTCTGGGCCAGACGGGGATATGTTTTGTATGAAAAAGTTAAAAGTCAATGGATAAGAAGAAAAGCAATAAACTATACTC
>NW_027967617.1:0-208 GCF_054177405.1 Leptonychotes weddellii
CCTATACCGCAGTTTACCAAGAGGAATATCTTGTCCACATGGAAAAACTGATTTCTTAGCATTGTGTGTAATTTCAGTATCTGATCATGGAGACTGAGACTTTTTTTTTTTTAAAGATTTTATTTATTTATTTGAGAGAGAGAATGAGATAGAGAGAGCATGAGAGGGGGGAGGGTCAGAGGGAGAAGCAGACTCCCTGCCGAGCAGG
>NW_027967618.1:0-208 GCF_054177405.1 Leptonychotes weddellii
GAAATGCAAGTTCCAGTTCAAAATGGTGACATAGGAAGATCTTAAACTCACCTCTTCCTACAGACACACTGAATCTGTAGCTGCAGGGGGATCATTTTCCTCTGGAAGGAAAAAAAAAAAAAAGCTAAAACTGGCAGACCCCTTTAC
Source organism: Leptonychotes weddellii (assembly GCF_054177405.1). Classification (NCBI taxonomy): domain Eukaryota; kingdom Metazoa; phylum Chordata; class Mammalia; order Carnivora; family Phocidae; genus Leptonychotes; species Leptonychotes weddellii. Next base: position 148 of record NW_027967618.1, read on the forward strand.
ACAGGGCAAAAGAGGGAGAAGCCACATGGAAACAGGTAGGAAACAATCTCACTGTAAGCCC
>NW_027967619.1:0-1141 GCF_054177405.1 Leptonychotes weddellii
CTGGTGTAAGGTGGTATCTCAGTGTGGTTTTGATTTGGATTTCCCTGATGGCTAATGATGATGAACACTTTTTCATGTGTCTGTTAGCCAGTTGTATGTCTTCTTCAGAGAAGTGTCTGTTCATCTCTTCTGCCCACTTTTTGACTTGATTATTTGTTTTTTGGGTGTTGAGTTTCAGAAGTTCTTTATAGATTTTGGATACCAGCCCTTTATCTGTAGGGTCATTTGCAAATATCTTCTCCCATTCTGTGGGTTACCTCTTTGTTTTGTTGACTGTTTCCTTTGCTGTGCAGAAGCTTTTTATCTTGATGAAGTCCCAAAAGTTCATTTTTGCTTTTGTTTCACTAGCTTTGGAGATGTATCTTGAAAGAAGTTCCTGTAGCCGATATCAAAGAGGTTACTGCCTATGTTCTCCTCTAGGATTTGGATGGATCCTTGTCAAATATTGAGGTCTTTCAACCATTTTGAGTTTATCTTTGTGTATGGTGTTAGAGAATGGTGGAGTTTCATTCTTCTGCATGTGGCTGTCCAATTTTCCCAGCACCATTTATTGAAGAGACTGTCTTTTTTCCATTGCATGTTTTTTCCTGCTTTCTCAAAGATTATTTGACCATAGAGTTGAAGGTCCACATCTGGGTTCTCTATTCTGTTACTTTGGTCAAGTTTCATTCTTCTGCAATTTTCCCAGCACCATTTATTGAAGAGACTATCTTTTTTCCATTGCATATTTTTTCCTGCTTTGTGGAAGATTATTGGACCATAGAGTTGAGGGTCCATATCTAGGCTCTCTAGTCTGTTACTTTGGTCTGTATGTCCGTTTTTGTGCCAGTACCATGCTGTCTTGGTGATCACAGCTTTGTAATATAGCTTGAAATTGGACATTGTGATGCCCCCAGCTTTTTCTTTTTCAACATTTTCTTGGAGATTCGTGGTGTTTCCTGATTCCATACAAATTTTAGGATTGTTTGTTCCAGCACTTTGAAAAATATCATTGGAATTTTGATCAGGATGGCATTGAAGGTATAGTTTGCTCTGGGTAGCATAGACATTTTAACAATGTTTATTCTTCTGATCCATGAGCATGGAATATTTTTCCATCTTTTTGTGTCTTCTTCAATTTCTTTCATGAGTGTTTTGTAGT
>NW_027967620.1:0-208 GCF_054177405.1 Leptonychotes weddellii
GCTTGGGATTCGTGGTATGGTGTTATATTTGAGCAAACTTTAAAGTGATTATGTAATGAGTTGTTTATTTAAAGTTGTGAGTGCGCTGAATGATTATGATGTCCTATGGGGGCATACAGCAGTGGATCTGCCTAGATTTGGAAGAGACAGCAAAGTCCCTAAGGAAATAACACTTGATCTGAACACTCAACAGTGGGCACAAATCAAC
>NW_027967621.1:0-208 GCF_054177405.1 Leptonychotes weddellii
AGGGCATTTGCTCTTCTCCCTTACTGGCTGCCCATGACCCGGGCTCTAACAGGACATCAGTGTGTCATGGATGGTTCCTGAGGCACCAACCTCACAGCTGTGATCCTGGGGGTCTGCAGCAGCCTGAACAGGGGCCCAAGAAGGAGCCCCAGACCCTGATGTGGGGCTTCTGTGAGCATTTGGGGACCTCCCTGCCCCCGCGGCTTGA
>NW_027967622.1:0-208 GCF_054177405.1 Leptonychotes weddellii
CCGGCACGGTCTGCATGGAGCACTGGGTGTTATGCACAAACAATGAATCATGGAACACTTCATCTAAAACTAATGATGTAATGTATGGGGATTAACATAACAATAAAAAATTAAAAAAAAAAAAGAGCCACCCAGGCACTCCCAGTCATGTTTTAATTCTTTAATCTCTTTTTTAAAAAAGATTTTATTTATTCATTTGAGAGAGAGA
>NW_027967623.1:0-208 GCF_054177405.1 Leptonychotes weddellii
CACATCCATCCAGGGGCCCCCTGCCCACCGAGCCCGCTGCCTCTCGCACGCAGGGAGTTTGCTCCTCGGGCGAGTCCGACACCACTGGATCAAGACACGCCCCAGGCACGGGAAGGGGCTCTGATGAAAATCACGCTCCATGGATCTTCCAACACAAGGCTTCTCCGCCTCGCACTCTGGACCTTCGCCCTGGATCATTCTTTGCTGC
>NW_027967624.1:0-208 GCF_054177405.1 Leptonychotes weddellii
GATTAAAAACATGGAAATCTGAGGCATATCCCCATTTTGGAAGTTACTATTTTAAGTGGCATTTTTTCACCTATCATTTGAAATTTTTTTACAACCACTATCATCAGTTATATTGATAAAGAATTGCTTAATTTTAACTGATATGAGGAATTCTTAATCGCAGGAAACAAACTGAGTGTTGTTGGAGTGGGGGGTGGGGGGGGAGGGA
>NW_027967625.1:0-208 GCF_054177405.1 Leptonychotes weddellii
AGCCACCCAGGCGCCCCTAGATAAAATCTTTAAAAAAAAGAAGAAAGAAAGAAAGAAAGAAAGGGAAAGAAAAAATTACTTCTGCAAAAGGCCCCGAGTGGCCCCAGAAGCTTTTCTGTGACCTGCACTGCCTGATTCTGGCTGAGACGCCATAGGCATGAATTTATTGATTGCCACATGGGATTCAAGCTAAGTAAGTGACTATTTG
>NW_027967626.1:0-208 GCF_054177405.1 Leptonychotes weddellii
AGCCAGTCCGCAGCTCAGCTGGGGGCAGGACTGCCTGGGGGCACCAACTCTAAGTGCAGCCCAGGACCAGGGTGGGACCAGTGGGGCCAGCGCCGGGCTGCAGGGGGTGGGGGGGGAGAGAACACTTACAACAGCCCTGCTCATCCGAGCCATTCTCGCAGTCCACCTGGCCGTCACATCTCCAGAGCTGAGAGATACAGCGGTTCAC
>NW_027967627.1:0-208 GCF_054177405.1 Leptonychotes weddellii
TCATTTCTACTTGGTTCAAGCCACCCTCACGCTTCACTTGGGATTGCTTAAAATACCAGCCTCCTTGCTAGTCTTCCTGCCTCCGGTCTTGCCCCCTTTTCAATTTACCTTCCACCCTACAGCTGAAAAGCATCAGTAAGGGAAACCTCAGAGCCCCTCCCCCAGCTCGCAGACCCTCAGTGATGAGATCCTTGCCTGTGCCTCCACA
>NW_027967628.1:0-208 GCF_054177405.1 Leptonychotes weddellii
AAAAAGAATGAAAGAGAAGAACAGAGAAAAGCTCAACTACAAAAACAGATAGAAAACAATTAGCAAAATGGCAATAAACACATATCTGTCAATAATTACTTTAAATGTAAATGTACTAAAATCTATACTCAAAGAAAAGAGTGGCTGAATGTATTAAAAAACAAGACCCATCTACATGCTGCTCTATAGAGACTCACTTTGGATGTAA
>NW_027967629.1:0-208 GCF_054177405.1 Leptonychotes weddellii
CATCCTCAATTAATCCAAATGTGATTTTGTAGCCAACACTCTTACTCCACTTTTTGCCCCTTTGAATGTACAAACTATATTGTGACGTGAGCTCAGGATCATAGAACTTGTTACCTGTGTCACCCTGCTTCCACTGAGGTTATAGAAGTTGGCAAGATGACGGGCGCCTGGGTGGCTCAGTTGGTTAAGCGACTGCCTTCGGCTCAGG
>NW_027967630.1:0-1141 GCF_054177405.1 Leptonychotes weddellii
GAGATAATGTGCGATGGTCTATGAGACTGTTTTAGGAAAGAAGTCACATATCTTGGCTAGGACACTGTTAACAAAGTGAAAGGGTTGCAAAACAATGCAGAGAAAGACAGTTAAATGAGAGAATATCAGAGAACAAATTTAAGTACTCAGCAAAAAAACAGAAAGGGAGCCCTGTGGGAGCTACAGACATTGGAAAAAAACTCCTTTTTTTTTTTTTTAATCTGAGTGGTAAAAGCATGATTGCTAATTTTATTCTTCTTTAAGTCAGACATATATTTTTTTCTCTATATTTTATAATTAAAAAATGCAGAAAGAAAATATAAGCAAGTTGAATCAAAAACGATGGTGGAGGAGTAGGAGAGCTTAGTTTTGTCTGGTCCGGAACTCACTAGATAGCTATAAAATGATTTTGAACACCTGTGAACTCAACTGGAGATCTAAGAAAAGAATTGCCGCAATTCTACAAATAGAAAAGCGACCACGTTTGGGGAGGGTATGTGTTGTGGTGACCGTTGTGTATTATGTAAGACTGATGAATCACAGATCTGTACCCCTGAAACAAATAATACACTGTATGTTAGTAATAAAAAAAAAGAAAAGCAACCACTTTCTGCAAGTCTTTTTTAACTTTCATTTTTACACTTACATTCTATCCTTTCATTATATTTAATTTTATTTTTGTATATACATATATAAGTTTTTCTTTCTTTACAATTTTGGGATGTACTTTTCTAACAAACAGACCAAAATACACACAGGATCCAGTGTATTTCTCTGTTCTGTTCACCTGATTATATTCTTTTTTTTTTTTGATTCTGGGTCTCTTCTAATTTGTTTAGTGTATATTTCACTGGGGTTGTTGTTGCTGTTTTAGTATTTTGTTCGCTCATTCATCTGTTCTCTGGACAAAATGACAAGACGTAAAATCTCAGCTCAAATAAGAGAACTAGAGGCAGTAATGACTGCCAAGGACCTAATGTGTATGAATATAAGAGGTCAGAACTAGAGTTCAGAATAACGATGATAAAGATACTGGCTGGGCTTGAAAAAAGTATAGAAGACACTAGAGAATCCCTTTCTGAAGAAATAAAAGAACTAAAATCTAATCAAGTCGATATCAAAAAGGCTATTAATGAGATGC
>NW_027967631.1:0-208 GCF_054177405.1 Leptonychotes weddellii
AACAGGAGATGATTTTGCCCCTTATGGAACATTTAGCAATGTTTGGAGATAGTTTTGGTCATCATATTGGGAATCAGAGGACTGCTGGTAGCATCAACTGGATAGAAGACAAGAATACTGCAAAATGCCTAGGAAAGCCACCCACAACAAAGAATTAGCTAAAATTCAGAGACCTGTCCTAACTCATGGTGTAAAACACTCATATTGT
>NW_027967632.1:0-208 GCF_054177405.1 Leptonychotes weddellii
ATTTATTTCTTCCTTCATCTCTTCTTTCTATGCTCTGATGAGCGATCTGTTGCTCATCACTGTGCTTAATTAAGTGCTAGGGACTAGTGCTTGACAGGACAGGACAGGCATCGCCATGGCCCAGTGGAACTTACTGAACACAAGAGGAGATGGGCAGCAGCCAGAGATTCACAGGACTGAATGTGTGGTATCTGTAAAAAACAGGAAG
>NW_027967633.1:0-208 GCF_054177405.1 Leptonychotes weddellii
ATGGGACTTGATCCCGGGACTCCAGGATCATGACCTGAGCCGAAGGCAGTCGCTTAACCAACTGAGCCACCCAGGCACCCCAGGAGCATTTTCTAAGTCAGCAAGGCCATGGGGACAAATGGGAAATGCATTTCTGGGTTTATCTCAGGCTCTCGGTCTGGCTTCAGTGCCGCTGGATTCGGAGTATCCCCTCCATGACGCTGCTTTC
>NW_027967634.1:0-208 GCF_054177405.1 Leptonychotes weddellii
AGACCCCCCCCGCCACCCCAGAGAGATGAGACCCCCAGGGATATGCCTTGAGGCCCCTCCCCCCAGAAGCTGCTGCACCTGCTGGGGCCCTCAGGGCTGGTGGCCCAGGCTAGGAGCTAGGGCAGGGCTCTGGGCTCTGTAGGGAGGTCGGGAGCCCTGGGTTTCAGGGGTGGGTGTTCCCTGTCCGTTCTTACCCATACGGCCCTGC
>NW_027967635.1:0-208 GCF_054177405.1 Leptonychotes weddellii
AAAAAAAAGAAGAAGAAGAAGGTAGCGGGAGGGGAAGAATGAAGCGGGGGAAATCGGAGGGGTGGACGAACCATGAGAGACGATGGACTCTGAAAAACAAACTGAGGGTTCTAGAGGGGAGGGGGGTGGGAGGATGGGTTGGCCTGGTGGTGGGTATTGAGGAGGGCACGTTCTGCATGGAGCACTGGGTGTTATGCACGAACAATGA
>NW_027967636.1:0-208 GCF_054177405.1 Leptonychotes weddellii
TCATACGTTTTTAAAAACAAATTACTCATTTGCTATCTTTTAACATAGGAAATCGCTAAGGCTTATTGAGTTTGACATAGTGATTGCTTCCTATTAAAAAAAAAAAAACCTCAAAAATACTTTAAGTTAACTATACATCAAACCATGTTCGCAGGGGACTAAGTTTCAACCCATTGTGCCATTATAATAAAGAAGTAGACATGCTTAA
>NW_027967637.1:0-208 GCF_054177405.1 Leptonychotes weddellii
ATGGCCACTTCTCTTTGCTCAGCTACACTAGACAGGGGATTGGACTAGGCTGTTAGAACATACAACTGGGAAGTCTTTTTTTTTTTTTTTATTCTTGTGTTAATCCCCATACATTACATCATTAGTTCTAGATGAAGTGTTCCATGATTCATTGTTCGTGCACAACACCCAGTGCTCCATGCAGAACGTGCCCTCCTCAATACCCACC
>NW_027967638.1:0-208 GCF_054177405.1 Leptonychotes weddellii
GGCCACGTGGTCATCATGAGCCAGCCCCGAGAGGTGAGGAGTTTCAGGGGGACCACTATCTTCTGGAGCAGGCCATCTCGGCCCGTTTTGCTTTGGTGAAAGGGTGGAAGGCCGACCGCGCAGGAAACGTCATCTTCAGAAGAAGCGCCAGGAATTTCAACGTGCCCATGTGCAAAGCGGCAGAAACCTCAGGGGTGGAGATGAAGAC
>NW_027967639.1:0-208 GCF_054177405.1 Leptonychotes weddellii
GGGACGCAAGGAGGCCAGGAGCCCGTGGGGCAGACAGCACGGGGCACGGCACTGGACCACGAGAGCGGGGACACGCCAGGGAACGGATGGCAGCCACGCGGGCAGCTCTAAGTGCTGAGGACCCAGAGGGCCCGAGCCAGCGCCCCCTGCTGCGCTCCCTGCCACTCACCCGGACAGATGTCTGCAGCTGGGTGACGAATTTGTCATA
>NW_027967640.1:0-1141 GCF_054177405.1 Leptonychotes weddellii
CCATCTAATAAGAGATCCCGGAGACGACATTTTTCTTAGCTTGTCTGCAAAAAAAAAAAAAAAAAGAGCAATTAGCACATGCAAACTTTCCTCTTTCCCCAATTCCTTAGGGTTGTTGCTGTTTGGTATTGTCTTCATGGAATTGAAACAGTATGGATTCAAATCCAAAACAACTGTCGCGTGACCTTAATTAACTTTAACAGACGCTATAAATACGAGGACAGCTTTCGACTTCAGGAGATTTTGTTTTCACTTTTGTTCCTGAAACAAGGGCTGCTCTCAGCTCCGTTGCAATTTGGACTTGATTACTTAAAAATAGCCTGGAAACATTCTGAATTAAATTAAAATTGCAATGGTCAGTTCCCTTCCCTGTCTCGTCCTGTACGGAGGAGCATTTATAGCTGCAGATTTCCGCCCCCCAAGTAAGCGAGAAGGTGCGTCGGCTCCGTCGGTAAAGAGTGAATCAAAAAATGAATTTGGGGATGAAAACAAGTGACTGGTTTTGCTTTAATTTTGGAAACAGGAGGGGAGAGAGTGGTAGCCGGTGTGCGGTTGTTTCTGTCTTGTAGGTACCACGTGTGAGCGTGTGTGTGTGTGTGTCTGTGTATGAACACGCATGGATATGAGTGTGTGTATGAATCTGTGTGAACATGCATGAACGTGTGTGTATGAATGTGGTCTGTGGGTGAGCACGCACATACATGTGTGTGTATGAATATGTCTGTGTGTGTGAGCACACACATACACATGTGTATGTGTATGAGTGTGGTCTGTGTGTGTGAGCACACATGCACACGTGTGTGTATGAGTGTGGTCTCTGTGTGAGCATGCATGTACACATGTGTGTATGAGTGTGGTCTGTGTGTGAGCATGCATGAACATGTGTGTGTGAGTGTGCTCTCTGTATGTAAGCATGCATGTACACGTGTGTGTGTGAGTGTGGTCTGTGTGTGAGAGCATGCACGTACATGGGTGTGTGTGTATGAATGTGTCTTTGTGTGAGCACGCATGAACATGTGTGTGTATGAATGTGGTCTGTGGGTGAGCACGCACATACATGTGTGTGTATGAATATGTCTGTGTGTGTGAGCACACACATACACATGTGTATGTGTATGAGTGTGGTCTGTGTGTGTGAGCA
>NW_027967641.1:0-208 GCF_054177405.1 Leptonychotes weddellii
CTGTCACCCCAAAAGGAATTACAATACCCATTTACAAAAAAAAAAGAATAAAAGTAAGTAAATTGTACTTTGAGATAAGTTCAGAAAACTCTTTCAATAATTATAAAATAAAAGGTATAGTGATAAGAAAGCATTGTGTTTAATTGGCATCATTTTCCTCATTTTCCTGGCATCACATAAAATAATCAATAATAAAAAAATTATTTTA
>NW_027967642.1:0-208 GCF_054177405.1 Leptonychotes weddellii
AGCCTGGGGAGCTGGGGACTACAGGGGGACCATGGCTGGGGCAGATGGCTGCGGTGGAGTGGACGTGTGCGGGGTCCGGGGTTGAGCGGATAGGTGTGCACAGGTGGGCAGGTGGGGGTCCGGGGCCGAGCGGATAGGTGTGTACAGGAGGGCAGGTGGGGGTCCGGGGCCGAGCGGATAGGTGTGTACAGGAGGGCAGGTGGGGGTC
>NW_027967643.1:0-208 GCF_054177405.1 Leptonychotes weddellii
AAATCTTTTAAAAAAAGTTTTTATAATATAGAAAATAAAAAATAACTAAGATAAAAACATAACACTTCAAAATTCTGCCTAAGCTAAAGATTTGTGAAAAGAAAAACAGCTGTTTTAAATCTAGGCCAAAAAACTGTGGTTTCTGAGGAAAAAAAACCAAGAGGGGGTACTTTTTTCTCTGACTTTTTGGGAGAGGAACTGAAAGACT
>NW_027967644.1:0-208 GCF_054177405.1 Leptonychotes weddellii
GTGGGTATTGAGGAGGGCACATTCTGCATGGAGCACTGGGTGTTATGCACAAACAATGAATCATGGAACACTACATCTAAAACTAATGATGTAATGTATGGGGATTAACATAAGAATAAAAAAAATAATAAAATAAAAAAAAAGTTTAATAATCTGAAAAATTGAAACTCCTACTGAAACTGAGAAAGCGGGGGTTGTAAGTCAAACA
>NW_027967645.1:0-208 GCF_054177405.1 Leptonychotes weddellii
GGTGCTGGTGCTGGCTGTGGTGAATGATCCTCACTACCTAGGAGGAATGGACGGCTACTCCACAATGAAAGTGAGGGAGAGTATGTCTGGAATACAAGAGATACCTTAGGGTGCCCTATGATTAAAGTCAACATAAAATTATAGCAACCCACTCCAGCAGCAGGCTGGTTATGGCCCAAGACCCTTCAGGGATGAAGCACCAGGTAAA
>NW_027967646.1:0-208 GCF_054177405.1 Leptonychotes weddellii
TACCCATTCCACTCTGACTCCTTTAAAAGAACCAGGCACGGGGCGCCTGACCGGCTCAGTCAGTTAAGTGGCTGCCTTCGGCTCAGGCCATGATCTCAGGGTACTGGGATTGAGTCCCACATCGGGCTCCCTGCTCAGCGGGGAGCCTGCTTCTCCCTCTCCCTCTGCCTGCCACTCCCCCTGCTTGTGCTCTCTCTCTGTCAAAATA
>NW_027967647.1:0-208 GCF_054177405.1 Leptonychotes weddellii
GGCTGGGTGAGCCTGGTGATGGGTATTAAAGAGGGCACGTTCTGCATGGAGCACTGGGTGTTATACGCAAACAATGAATCATGGAACACTACATCAAAACCTAATGATGTAATGTATGGTGATTAACATAACATAATAAAAAAGAAAAAGAAAAAGAAACCCCCTTCCCAAACCCAAAACCCCAAAACCTGAATTATTATTAACTCTA
>NW_027967648.1:0-208 GCF_054177405.1 Leptonychotes weddellii
AAAATTTTTAAAAAAAGACAGTTAAAAAAATTAACTTTGAAAGGCTAAAGAATCATAGTAAAAAGTCATGAATTCTATGTGCAGTATTCCCCTAGTGCTGGAGTTCTGCCGTTCTCATTGATCGGTAAACTTGGTCTTGGCTGGCTGTTCTCGCTGATCTTCTGGGGGAGGGGCCTGTTGCCATGGTTCCCAAATGTCTTTGCCGGTG
>NW_027967649.1:0-208 GCF_054177405.1 Leptonychotes weddellii
AATGTGGCAGGGCGCCTGGGTGGCTCAGTTGGTTAAGCGACTGCCTTCGGCTCAGGTCATGATCCTGGAGTCCCTGGATCGAGTCCCGCATCGGGCTCCCTGCTCGGCAGGGAGCCTGCTTCTCCCTCTGACCCTCCCCCCTCTCATGTGCTCTCTGTCTCTCTCATTCTCTCTGTCTCAAATAAATAAATAAAATCTTAAAAAAAAA
>NW_027967650.1:0-208 GCF_054177405.1 Leptonychotes weddellii
GATCTACTTTTGAGTTTGTAGGTGTTCAGAATGGTTTGATCCCTATCCAGCTGAATTCCTGAGAGGAGATGATATCCAGGTCTCCTATTCCTCCGCCATCTTGCTCCGCCCCCTCAAACCAATTATTTCTGCCCAGACTCCCAAAGAACCCAAGACCTCAGGAGCTATTTTTCTCAGGAGAAGTAAATAGACTGGCATTGTTAGCCTA
>NW_027967651.1:0-12363 GCF_054177405.1 Leptonychotes weddellii
TAAATAAATAAATAAATAAATAAATAAAAGACATTTGAATTGCAGTTGACCCTTGGACAAGACAGGTTTGAACTGGGCAGGCCTGCCCCTATGCAGAGTTGATTCAGTACAGTACTGTCAATGTATGATTCCTTATGATTTTCTTAATTTTCTCTTCTCTAGCTTACTGAAGTGTAAGGATACAGTATATAATACACATAATATACAAAATATGGTGTTAATCGACTTTATGTTATGGGTAAGGCTTCCGGTCAACAGTAGGCTATTAGTAGTTAAGTTCTGGGGGAGTCGCAAGTTATACACAGGTTTTCACCTGCATCGGCACCCCAATTCCTGTGTTGTTGAAGGGTCAACTGTACTGATAACAGGTGCCAGTATTGATACTCAGACCTGGACACATCATGGTACTGGCCTGAGTGAGCAGCAGAGATGTGTCCCCACCAAAATGAAATGGGAACTGCAGCTGGGATGGGGGAGAATGTAGAGAAAGGGGGCACCAGCATGCAGAGCAAGTGCCAAGGAAGGAAGGCAGAGAGAGAGATGGAAAGTGTACACAGAGGCTTCCAAGGTGTAGCTGTGGATCATGGAGTGTTTCCACATTGCAGGGGACATTGGTTGTCTGTATAGCTAGAGAGCACTTTTGCCTAGAGCCGTGGGAGGAGCCACAAGCAAGAGACTGGTGGCCCTTGGCTAAGGGCCGAGTAGAAGATGAAGATTTCCTGAAGCAAGATGGCATTGAGCTAGTTGCCGAACAGGAAAACAACAGTTTTCAAGGGAGTTGGATTGAAGCAAGGTGTTAGTCTTTGTTTTTTCCAGGTTGGAGGGGCCCTTGGCAGACTTTAGGGTAAGGGACGAGAGGTAGTGGTGAGTGACATACTGACCTCTCAAGGTCAGAGAGGAGGCAGAGTGAAACCAGGGAGGAGTGATGGTGGTCAGTGGCACCTTTCCTCACGTTTCTGATTTCTGCCCTGACAGGTGCAGGCCACCGTCGTGGGGCTCCTGGCTGCCGTGGCCGCCCTGCTGCTGGGCGCTGTGTCTAGGGAGGAGTTAGATGTGGCAAAGGTGGAGTTGCTGTGTGCCAGCAGCGTCATCACTGCCTTCCTCGCCGCATTTGCCCTTGGTGAGCTGTGCCCCCACCCCAGTGACCACCCCCTCCTGGCTCTCTCTGCCCCCCTTCCTCGGTGCTCTGCTCTCAGCAATTTGTGTTGCAATTCCTTGAGATGTGAAAGATGGGAGCACTAATGGTGGAGCCTCATATATCCTGCCAGGGGCTGGGGGAGAGCCTGTTGGGTTACCAAGACACACCTTAAAGGTGGGCAGGGCGGATGATGAGTCCACTCTTAGGCAGGGTGTGTGTGCCAGAGCGAGCTGCTGACTCCATATCTCTTCCTTCTGCTTGTTTAAGGAACTGGCCTTTGCTCAGTAGACACATTCATTTCTTCATCCATCCATCCATTCATTCATTCACTTACTCATTCAGTCAGTCTTTAAACATTTCTCAAGCATGGCTTGCATATGGGCTTGTGGTGGGATCTGGAGTCTGCAGTCATGGTGGGGAGCAGGGCTCAGGTTTTAACTTCAATTTCATCTCTGCAGGCAGCCCTTGTACACGTTCCACCCTCCGCCCTTCTCCCCAGCTGCCACCACGCTCTTCTGCACCATGCACCTGTTTTCCTTATAGAGCACTTGTGAAAATCTGTAATCATCCACTTTCTTCATTCATTTTCTGTCTCACCTCCTCGCTAAAATGTCAGCACCTCAGAGAGGGGCCCTGCTTCTCCAGTTCTGTTCCTGTCACACTGCCTGCCACACATCAGATGCTTCCTATGTGTCTGCAGAAGGTGGGAAGACATAAGCATTGACAGACATGAGCTCACGCATGACAGTGGCAACGACAGTGGCCGGGCAGTTACTGTAGAATGTCACCCATTCGCTCATTCCTCAGTACTTACTGAGTGTCTGCCGCATGCCAGGCACTGTTGCGGTGCTGGGGATGCTCTGGGGAGTGACTGCACCGTTCTGTGATGTTGATATTCTGGTACAGAGTGAGACATCCGTACACGAGCACAAAGGGCCAAGTGTCTAGGGTAGCCCCCCGTTCACAGTCATGCTTTCTTTTTATGTCCTGTTTGTTCACTTCAAATTCTTGTTCACTTATTTGTGCGCCATCCGTTCCTCTGCCCAACAAGGATTTACTGTGTGAGTACAGAGCCTGATGGTTATTTTCATTACCTAAAATAGGCATATTTCAGCTCCTAAATGTTTGCTAAATGAATGGGGTTTATTCTGGTTCTCTTCTGGATTGCGTGTCTGAGTGTCTCTTGCAAACCATGTGCAAGTACAAGAAGGAATAAGTGAACACTATAAATTGGATTTGCATTTACACTTCTGTCCTCCATCTGACTGCTCATAAAAGCCCTTTGAGCTCAGTGTTCTGTAAGATGATGTGGCGGGCTATTTGGTGGATTCTGTTCCTTCCTGTGCTAGTGTATATAATCAGGAGGGAGGGTAAAAGTGTAGAAAACCAGAAGCAGATCACAAGCTGTGCTTCCCTGGGTAGGAGTGTGCTCCTGGCCGGATACCTGTGCCAGTCTGGCCAAGGGAAGAGCAGGGCGAGTACGCCACACCTTCTGGAGAATTAGAGCCCAGGAGATGCTTGACATGAAGTCTCTTCTGAAAACAGCACCATCAGATGATTCAGGAGGCCAGTCCTGTTCCTGTGGGGCCCTGTAGAGAATGCCATTCCTAGCTCTCCATTTTACAGATGAGGAAACTAAGGCCCCGAGGGGGGGGGGGCGGAGCTCACCAGCATGGACATAGCCGGGTTGTCCAGAGATGTGTAGGAGTTCAGAAACATTGCTGGTGGCTCCTCGTGTGACCTCGACGTGACTCTGCTGTAAAGCCAGGTGGTGGTGGTGGTGGTGCTGGTGGATTTTAGTAGGTGCTCTCAAACTGGTGGTGTCTGTGTAGTCCCTGTGGGATTGTTACCAGACTGCCAGCTGTGCAGACTCAACTTCACTTAGAAGTGACATTTCAAAAGAGAGAAAACAGCTATGACCTGGTCATGAAACAGGGCACAAACTGTGGCCAGTTAGTATGGCATTGAGGTGAGAATAATAATTTTGTTTAGAGTTATGAATACTGGGTAAAATGTTAAAACATCAATAGCCAAGATACAAAGTGTCTTCTTAAAGACCCACATGCGACACTGTTGGTTTAAGTCCTAGGCAGTGGCCGAGGGCTAGAGGATGACACACGACTATCGCCTCAGAGCACAGGGTCAGGATGGAAAGTAGGCCCCGGGGAGGTCTCCAGTGCAGCACCTGAAACCCCACCCCCAGCCCCACTGGCAGAGGCCACCTGCTGCCTGCACCCAGTGGTGGCCCTGCTGGGCTCCCGAGATGGGCCTGTTCCCCAGAGATGCGACCCCACTGACAGTACTTTATGCAGTCTGCACCTGCTTCCCCTTCCTTCCCTCCCCCTCTCCCACCCTGGACGCCCTGTGCACCATCCTGTGGCTCTCCTGGTTCCCCTGCCCCCAGCAACTCCCCCCTCACAGGCTTTGCCCCTAACAAACCTCTCACGTTGCTAATCCCACCAAGGTACCTGTTTCCCTGGGTACTCCAGTGGACACAAGAGGCCATGCCCTGCCCCTGGGGCTCTGTCGTTCAGAGCAGTTTTGGAGTCCTCTTTCCTGCATTGAGGGGCTGTGAGCTTCATGTCTAGTCCCAGGTGGTGGGGAGCCCGGGAGTCTACTCCCTGCTATCTCCCCATGGGTTTGAGTGTATCCTCAAAGCTTTCAGGCTGCTCTTCGCAGCCTGTCACAGGGGTCCACCCCGCCCCCCCCACCTCCCACTGCCGCAGCCTGATTCTCAGGCTCCAGCATAGCAGTGAAACTGAGTGTCAGGGCAGCCTGGCTCCAGGCTTGGTCTGTGTGGATCGAGGCATTACTGAGCAGCCTCGCAGCCACCTTCTCATCCTGTGCTTTGAGTCTCCTCTGTCTCCTGTCTGCAGGAATGCTGATGGTTTGTATAGTGATTGGCGCTCGGAAGCTCGGGCTCAACCCAGACAACATTGCCACGCCTATTGCTGCCAGCCTGGGAGACCTCACTACATTGTCCCTTTTGGCTTTTGTCAGCAGCTTCTTCTACAAATACAAAGGTAGGGGTGCCCCAGGAAGGGGGTGGGCCACAAGCAGGGCTGGGTCTGACATCCGCACCCAGCCCACAGCATTCAGACCAGGCACCGCTCACACAGAAAGGAACTTATGGGGTCTGTCGTGGGGTCAGAAATCCTACTTTTCCCAAGGCAAAGCCTGAGGTCATTCAGCAGATTTGAGGTGTTCCCTAGCAGGTACCTGAAGCTTTCCCAACCACTTGGGTCAACAGATTCGTTGTCTGTCTCCCCTTAGGACAGGGGTGCACGAGGAGGCCAGGGAGGACTGGAGGCTAACAGAGCTCCATGGGAAGGCATTTCACATTGGACACATACAAACCACCCGGAAAGGGACTCCCAAGGAGGAGTGTCACAGCCATGGGCAGCAGCAGCATATCGTCCCTCCACAGGTGTGAGGAGCCCAGGGCTCCTCAGAAGGTGGCCTGGTGCCCTAGTCAGCAGCCGAGGGAGACAGGCACACATCTTGTATGACGGGCCCTCACGGCTAGAGGCCCTGACTCCACCAGGGGTCTCCCCAGGTGTGTCCTGGGAGTATCGAGGTTTGCTCATGCCCTGGGCAGTGTGGCCAGGCAGCATCCCCCTTGCCAGATGGTTCTCACCTGCTGGGTTTCCACAGCTGACCACTCTCCTCTGAGTGTCACAGTTGTTACTTTCCATCTAAGCTGGCCACCCGCAGTTGTTTGGATCTAGTAAGTGTGGATTCTGAGCATGGTCACAACCCTGAGTGCTGGGGGGGCAGGTGGCATCAGTGAGTGGTGCGGATGGTGAAGAGGACAGTGGGGAGCGTTGGAGGAAATGCCTGGACAAAGGCACAGCTGCATCGAAGCTCCGGCTTAGCATTGCCCCATGGGAACGTGGACTCAGGACCATGAGAGATCACCCAGCATCTCCATGCTGGCATCTGAAGCATACTGACAGAGTACCTGCCACTTAGAGTGTTCAGGCCCTGGAAAACTTTCCCTCTCAGCCTTGGGCCTGGCTCCTTGCCACCCTGGGATATGCTTGCCACCAATGTTTAATGGTTGGGAGATTCTCAAAGTTCCTGTAAGTGGCAGTGAAGATCTAATAAGATGACCTAATTTTCCTTTTAAACCAAACTGAATTTAAAATAAGATTTGTGTATGGGTTGGTTAATGGAGTTTTATAGGTGTCCCTAGACCCTTCCTCTCCACCCTGCTGTACCCCTACTGAAATAGTGCACGTTTCAACACATGACTTACTAGCCGTTGAGTAGTGTTGGGCTGTCCATCTCTTGAATTAGACTGTGACTACACCTTGGGTGTGCTTGGGGGGTTCACTGGGCCTGGCGTGTACCGGATAAATCTTTACTGACAACTGTGTCACCTGTCAGTGCAGTTGGGAAGACAAGCATATGCGGGGGGATGTGCTCATCATGGTGGTGAGAAAATATGAGGTGGAACCTCTGCCAGGGCTTCCAAGTCATTCTAGAACAACTGGACTGCAAAACTGTCCCAAAAGTAGTGCCCCTATAGGCTGCTGCCTTCCAGAGCCTTTGAGACTTGCTTAGAGCTTGCTGGGCTTGTCCCTCATCTCCTGGGATGGTGAAGAGGCTGGCCACTTCTGCCATGGAGCACTTTGTCCGGAGCCCACCATGGGCACCTGTGGCCCGCCCTTCCTTGTAGTTGCTCAAGGAAAGGAATGGACTGTAATTGCCTAGTGCAGAGAAAGTCAAGTGGGAGATTCTCCTAATGATGCTACTCAGAGAAAGGGGGTGTTGGGCACAGACCCACCTGCACGCCTCTGAGTGCTGAGGCCCACTCTGCAGAAGGGCATGCACCACCCTGAGCTTGAGCCTGCCCTTTGGAGGTGGGGCTAGGGGGTGAGAGGACAGTTCTAGAGAAATCTGGTGTCTTGTTCTGTGTGCATTTGGAAGGTGACACACAGAGAATAAGCAGGAAGAGTGTGAGTGGGAATGGTGCTGGTGTGTGTTGGGCCCTGGCCGGACCCCAGGTACAGTCAGGTGTCCCAGATCCAGGTGTGTTTTCATGGCTCACACCAGTGCAAGAAAATGACACGGGCATGAGTAGCTGCAAAGCTGGCCATGTTCTGGGCCCTGAGACCCATGGATGCCAAGGAGGTCACCTTGGGCTGGCCTCAGCCAGGAGCAGGATTGGCATCATTAGTTAACTCTGGCATTAGCCCTGATTTCTGCATGCTGGCTCGAGTCCTCGTGGGCCACCTCTTCACACTGTAGTCTCTCATATGCCTATCTGAGGGGTAGTTGAGAACATGAAATGAGTTTGTGCTTGGGAAGTGCTGAGCACGGTGCTGGCCCATGGTCACAATCCTATAAATGCCACCATTAATAATAATAATTAGGTTGGGATGGAAGGAGATGGAAGAGGGTACTTATGTCAGGAAAATAGCAAAAAAGAGAGGGGAAGGGGACTGTGACAGGAATTGAGGACAAAGAGGAGCTTTTCCAGTTGCTTCATGAGATGGTAAATTCTTTGAGAGGTATGTTAGGTTGGTCCACTCTAAGCTGCTGGGGACAGAAGTGTCTCCTCAGACCTCTAGCGCTTTTAGCTCTCAGCCCACCCCTCATCTTTGCAACCCAGGCCATGGCCCACCAGGCCATGCTCATGTGCCCTGGCACACATCCCCTCCCTCTCCCCACAGACAATCGATACCTGATGCCGCTGGTGTGTATTGGCTTCATGGCCCTGATCCCCGTGTGGGTCCTCATTGCCAAGCAGAACCCACCCATCATGAAGATCCTGAAATTTGGGTGGTTCCCAATCATCCTAGCGATGGTCATCAGCAGGTGAGCATGAGTGAGGGCTGCCGCCAACTTCTCCCTTTACATACCACCCCTGGCTTCTGGGGACAGAGAGAGTGGCCTGAGAGCCGCAGAACCTCTGGAGTGAGGGCGGCACTCATGGTTGCTGTGGGCTCCTCCACTAAGTCCTGGTGCTGGTTGAGTCATACCTCTTTATTCTTTATCTGTTTCCCTCTCACCAGGAACCTTAGGCCTTACTTATTCTGAGAGCAGCCCTATTTACAATTGCAGGAGCACCAGAGAGCCAGGCAGAGCCAACCTGGGAACATCAGATGAGTGCGCTAGTGCCTCCGCTCCCTGCCCCCTCGTGGCGCTGCAGGACACTGGGTCTCCCACTCCTGTGCTGCCAGAGCTCTCACTGGCCTGGACCCCTGCTTAGGCTGTAGGGAGCCCCTTACCTGCCTCTGTGAACACCATTCTACAGCATGGCTGCCAGTGGGACCTGGGAGGCTGAGGGATTATTGGCCCTGGGCCCTTCAGCTCATCTCAGGTCTTCTACCCTTGAAACCTGATCCTCCAGAGCCCTTTCTGTTGGTAGACCTGGACAGCGGCCACCCCAGTCTTTTCTGAGGTGCTTTCCTAACTTTGAATCTCAGGGAGAAGCGGTTATGGACTAGGTGTCTTTGCTTCCAGAAAGCTCCTGGGCTCCTTATACAAACCAGTCTAACTTTTTCAGGGCTGTAGCGGCAGGGCAGCCTTTGCTAAACTACAGGGGCTGGTGGGAGTGAGGTCTTGTTGTGGCATCTCTGAGAACAAGCAGCATGGGACGATACTCGTGCAGGTTCCATTTTCTGCTCAGGAAACTAGCATTTCAGTTACATTTCAGGGCATGGGTCACGTGGCAGAGCCCAGCCAGCTAAGTGGCCTTGGAGGGGAGTTTGTCATTTGTTTTTAATGAGCTGACATTATCTGATGGGTCTTCTGGAACAGCTGAGGCTCAGAATACAGGTGGAGAAGTGAGCGCGCATAGTGCAGAGGACACTGGGGAGACCAGCTTGGCTACAACAGATATTTTGTGTAGGGGTCAGGAAAGTGTTTGCTAAGCTGAGAAGGCAGGCTGATAAAACATTTTGTATAGAGGTGTACCAGGTCACCTACAAGGGTAAACTAACCATTTGCCCTCTACTCTCTCCCCAGTTTCGGAGGGCTCATCTTGAACAAAACTATTTCTAAACAGCAGTACCAAGGCATGGCCATATTTACTCCCATCATATGTGGTAGGTATCGGCAGCACTGTCACCTGGGGCCCTCAGTGTGCTGGGCTGTGCTGGCCACCAGGGCCAGGGCTGTGCGATCTGACAGCAGCGACTTCAGAGATTCGGCCCCAGGCCCTCAGAGCCATGGCCATGCTTCTGCTGGGCAGCGGCTGCTAGACTGGTTTTTCTCAGGTGGAAGGAGACCTTTGGAGAGAAAGCCCTGCCCACTGTTCCACCAGCTCACACCCTTTTCCTCCTAGTCACCACGGAGACTTGAGCCTTCCCGCAGAGCTAAATCCCACCTGTTGAAGGCACACCATGTCTAAGCCAGGATTTGCTGGCTCCTGCAGACGAAATGTGGCCTTCAGAACTGGGGTGTTGGCTTCTCATGGTTTTGTTTTGTTTTTAAACTTAGATTCACTGGTGACATTTAAAACTCAGACATTTGCACATAAAAATCTGGATTTCTGTTTTCTCCTTAAAAAGCAAGGCTGTGATAGTACTGAATTTACATTCTCGGTGAGGTGAGAATCAGCTGCCACTGAAATAGGACTTATGATGTTCCGTTTGCCCAAATCCCCTCCATTCCCCGTTGTCTTTCACCCAGCATTTCACTGATTCACCTTTTAGGCTTAGACCCTGTGGGCATTTATGGTGAGGACCCTCTTTTAACCAAAGCTTGGTTTGTCCCCAGCTTCTCATAAGGATCTGTAAATGGGACGAGCCAGTCAGGAGAGGAACCAAACATGATAACTTACTGCACACTTCACTTGGTCCCAGGCCCTGGTGTTCTGGGTCTGTAGAAACATGCTTCAGGGATGCCTGGGTGGCTCAGTTGGTTAAGCATCTGCCTTTGGCTCAGGTCATGATCCCGCAGTCCTGGGATTGAGCCCCACATTGGGCTCCTCACCCAGCAAGGAGCCTGCTTCTCCCTCTGCCTGCAGCTCCCCCTGCTTGTACTGTCTCTCTGTCAAATAAATAAATAAAATCTTTTTTTTTTTTAATGAACATATAATGTATTATTTCTTTAGGGATACAGGTCTGTGATTCATCAGTCTTACACAATTCACAGTGCTCACCATAGCACATATCCTCCCCAATGTCCATTACCCAGCCACCCCATCCCTCCTACCCCCCACTCCAGCAACTCTCAGTTTGTTTCCTGAGATTAAGAGTCTTTTATGGTTTGTCTTCCTCTCTGGTTTCATCTTGTTTCATTTTTCCTTCCCTTCCCCTATGATCCTTTGCCTTGTTTCTCAAATTCTTCATATCAGTGAGATCATATGATACTTGTCTTTCTCTGATTGACTTATTTCACTTAGCATGCTACCCTCTAGTTCCATACATGTCATGGCAAATGGCAAGATTTCATTTTTTTTGATGGCTGCATAATATTCAATTGTATATATATACATCTTCCTTATCCATTCATCTGTCAATGGACATCAGGCTCTTTCCATAGTTTGGCTATTGTGGACATTGCTGCTATAAACATTGGGATGTATGTGTCCCTTCGGATCACTACATTTGTATCTTTGGGGTAAATACCCAGTAGTGGAATTGCTGGGTCATATGGTAGCTCTATTTTCAACTTTTTGAGGAACCTCCATACTGTTTTCCAGAACGGCTACGCCAGCTTGCATTCCCATCAACAGTGTAGGAGGGTTCCCTTTCCTCCGCATCCTCGCCAACATCTGTCATTTCCTGACTTGTTAATTTTAGCCATTCTGACTGGTGTGAGGTGGTATCTCATTGTGTTTTGATTTGTATTTCCCTGATGCGGAGTGATGTTGAGCACTTTTTCATGTCTCTGTTGGCCATTTGGATGTCTTCTTTGCAGAAATGTGTGTTCATGTCTTCTGCCCCATTTCTTGATTGGATTATTTGTTCTTTGGGTGTTGAGTTTGATAAGTTCTTCATAGATTTTGGATACTAGCCCTTTATCTGATATGTCATTTGCAAATATATTCTCCCATTCTGTCAGTTGTTTTTTGGTTTTGTTGACTGTTTCCTTTGCTGTGCAAAAGCTTTTTATCTTGATGAAGTCCCAGTAGTTCATTTTTGCTTTTCTTTCCCTTGCCTCTGGAGACATGTCTAGCAAGAAGTTGCTGTGTCCAAGATTGAAGGGGTTGCTGCCTGTGTTCTCCTTTAGGATTTTGATGGATTCCTCTCACATTGTGGTCTTTCATCCATTTTGAGACTATTTTTTTTAAGTTTAATTTAATTTTATTATGTTATGTTAGTCCCCATACAGTACATCATTATTTTTTGACGTAGTGTTCCATGATTCATTGTTTTCGTATAACACCATTGTTTTGCTCCATGCAATATGGGCCATCTTAATACCCATCACCAGGCTAACCCATCCCTCCATCCCCATCCCATCTAAAATTCTCCGATTGTTTCTCAGAGTCCATAGACTCTCATGGTTCATCCGCCCCCTCCAATTTCATCCCCTTCATTTTTCCCTTCCTTCTCCTAATGTCCTCCATGCTATTCCTTATGTTCCACAAATAAGTGAAACCATATGATAATTGACTTTCTCTACTTGACTTATTTCATTTAGCATAATCTTCTCCAGTCCCATCCATGTTGATGCAAAAGTTGGGTGTTCATCCTTTCTGATGGCTGAGTAATATTCCATTGCATATATGGACCACATCTTCTTTATCCATTTGTCTGTTGAAGGGCATATTGGCTCTTTCCACAGTTTGGCTATTGCAGACATTGCTGCTATGAACATTGGATGCTTCTTTTCACTACATCTGTAGCATCAGGGAAAGACTTTAGGGCAGTCCCTGGGACTGAAACCCAGAGCGGTGGGGCTGCACGTGCATTTTGAGTCTATTTCTGTGTGTGGTGTAAGGAAATGGTCCGGTTTCATTCGTCTGCATGTAGCTGTCCAATTTTCCCAACAACATTTGTTGAAGAGACTGTCTTTCTCCATTGGATATTCTTTCCTGCTTTGTTGAAGACTAGTTGACCATAGAGTTGAGAGTCCATTTCTGGGCTCTCTCTTCTGTTCCATTGATCTATGTGTCTGTTTTTGTACCAGTACCATATTACCTTGATGATTATAGCTTTCTAATAGAGCCTGAAGTCCGGAATTGTGATGTCACCAGCTTTGCTTTTCTTTTTCAACATTCCTCTAACAATTCGGGGTCTTTTCTGTTCCATACAAATTTTAGGATTATTTATTCCATTTCTTTGGAAAAAGTTGATGGTATTTTGATAGGGATTGCCGTAAATATGTAGATTGCTCTAGGTAATATAGACATTTTCACAATATTTGTTCTTCCAATCCATGAACATGGAAAGTTTTTCCATTTCTTTGTGTCCTCCTCAATTTCCTTCATGAGTATTCTATAGTTTTCTGAGTACAGATTCTTTGCCACTTTGGTTAGATTTATTCCTAGGTATCTTATGGTTTTGGGTGCAATTGTAAATGGGATCGACTCCTTAATTTCTCTTTCTTCTGTCTTGTTGTTGGTGTATAGGAATGCCACTGACTTCTGTGCCTTGATTTTATATCCTGCCACTTTACTGAATTCCTGTATGAGTTCTAGCAGTTTTGGGGTGGATTCTTTTGGGTTTTCCACATAAAGTATCATATCATCTGCAAAGAGTGAGAGTTTGACTTCTTCATGGCTGATTCGGATGCCTTTGATTTCTTTTTGTTGTCTGATGGCTGAGGCCAGGACTTCTAGTACTATGTTGAATAGCAGTGGTGATAGTGGACATCCCTGCTGTGTTCCTGACCTTAGGGGAAAAGCTCTCAGTTTTTCTCCATTGAGAATGATATTCGCTCTGGGTTTTTCATAGATGGCTTTTATGATACTGAGGTATGTATCCTCTATCCCTACACTCTGAAGAGTTTTGATCAAGAATGGATGTTGTACTTTTGTCAAATGCTTTTTCTGCATCTATTGAGAGGATCATATGGTTCTTGTTATTTCTTTTATTAATGTATTGTATCACATTGATTGATTTGCAGATGTTGAACCAACCTTGCAGGCCAGGAATAAATCCCACTTGGTCGTGGTGAATAATCCTTTTAATGTACTGTTGGATCCTATTGGCTAGTATTTTGGTGAGAATTTTTGCATCCATGTTCATCAGGGATATTGGTCTGTAGTTCTCCTTTTTGATGGGGTCTTTCTCTGGTTTGGGGATCAAGGTAATGCTGCCTCA
>NW_027967652.1:0-1141 GCF_054177405.1 Leptonychotes weddellii
CCATTGTATATATATACCACATCTTCTTTATCCAGTCATCTGTCGATGGACATCTTGGCTCTTTCCACAGTTTGGCTATTGTGGACATTGCTGCTATAAACATCGGGGTGCACGTACCCCTTCGGATCCCTACTTTTGTATCTACATTGTATTAATTCTGCATGCTGATTACCCTCCGTCTTCTCCAGGGCTTCTTTTTATTTTTTGCTTGTTTATTTGTTTTGTGACTTGGCTAGTCTATTTTAATGAAGTCTATTCCCTCCCTCCTACCCCTGCAGTGCATAGCTTTTCGTGTCACTCCTCAGAAAGCTCAGTGTTGAGGGTCTATGTAATCATCCTGGAATGGCTGTGCTCTTGGTCATTATCTATGTCCTTGATCTTTCTGTTTAGCTATGTGACTCATTTTGTATTATACCCAGCCCTTAGGCTGCACTAATTATCAGGTGATTGCTCTATTGTTTTTGACAATGTCGTGGAGCACAAATTGCTCAGCAGTCGGATCCAATAAAATTCTGGTGGGGTAGTTTCTGAGGTTGGTCTCTAAGGCTTGTTCTGACCCCAGGAGGGCTCTTCATAGTTGTTTCTTTACATAGTTCTCTCTGGTTAACCAGCTGGTCTATGGGTTTAGATTGTTGCCCTAAATGAAGAGGAGCTATTGTTTTGGTTTTTTGTTTGCTTGTTTGTTTCTGAAGGTTTTATTTATTTATTTATTTGTCAGAGAGACACACAGCGAGAGAGGGAACACAAGCCGGGGGAGTGGGAGAGGGAGAAGCAGACTCCCTGCTGAGCAGGGAGCCCCATGAGGGGCTCGATCCCAGGACCCTAGGATCATGACCTGAGCCAAAGGCAGACGCTTAACAACTGAGCCACCCAGGTGCCCCGGAGCTATTGTTTTTGAGAGTGTTTTATGATTGCACTTTCCCATACTCTATTTCAAATAAAGTCAATTCCTTTAGGAGTTAGCTCTGGAACTCTCTTTTCTTATGATCTGCCTCTTCCCTTGGGTAAGGTCTCTGGATTAGGGACACCTGGATGACTCAGTTGGTTAAGCGTCTGCCTTTGGCTCAGGTCATGATCCCAGGGACCTGGGATCCAGCTCCATGTTGGGAGTCTGCTTCTCCCTCTCCCTCTGTCCCTCCCC
>NW_027967653.1:0-208 GCF_054177405.1 Leptonychotes weddellii
CAGCAATCATGCTCCTTGGTATTTACCCAAAGGAGTTGAAAACGTATGGCCACACAAAAACTTGCACAGAAATGCTTACAGCAGCTCAACTCAATTCCTAAGACTTGGAGGGAACCAAAATGTCCTTCAGTAGGTGTATGGAGAAGTAAACTGTGTCCATCCACACAGTGGAATATTATTCAGTGCTAAACAGAAATGAGCTGTCAAA
>NW_027967654.1:0-208 GCF_054177405.1 Leptonychotes weddellii
AGGTGTTCAGAATGGTTTGATCCCTATCCAGCTGAATTCCTGAGAGGAGACGAAATCCAGGTCTCCTACTCCTCCGCCATCTTGCTCTGCCCCCTCTTTTTTTTAATTTTTTTTTTTAAGTAGGCTCCATGCCCAACGTGGAGCTTGAACTCACAACCCTTAGATTTAGAGTCGCATGCTCTACCAACTGAGCCAGCCAAGTTCCCCC
>NW_027967655.1:0-208 GCF_054177405.1 Leptonychotes weddellii
GCAAACTAGGGACTAGTACCTGGAATGTATAAGGAATTCTCAAAACTCAACAATTTCTTAAAAAGTCCAATCAGGAGCCACTCTGGAAAACAGTATGGAGGTTCCTCAAAAAGTTGAAAATAGAGCTACCATACGATCCAGCAATTGCACTACTGGGTATTTACCCCAAAGATATAAAAGTAGGGATCCAAAAGGGTACGTGCACCCC
>NW_027967656.1:0-208 GCF_054177405.1 Leptonychotes weddellii
AGCGCATGCACTTCTTCCTGATCAATCTCTCGGCCCTGGACATCCTCTTCACCTGACCACCGTCCCCAAGATGCTGTCCCTCCTCTTGCTTGGGGACCGCTTCCTCAGCTTCCCCGCCTGCTTCCCGCAGATGCACCTCTTCCACAGCTTCTCCTGCTCAGAAGCCTTCATCCTGGTGGCCATGGCCCATGACCGCTAGGTGGCTATC
>NW_027967657.1:0-208 GCF_054177405.1 Leptonychotes weddellii
CACTGTGAGTGTGAGTGTCAGTGTCTCTCTGACAAACCTCTGGGATCAGACAGGGACCTCGGACTTGGGGCCCACCACTTTTTCAGCAGAACCTTTGACCATTTGTTTATTCTAGATTGGATTTCTTTTTTTTTTTTAATTATGTGTGTTAATCACCATACATCACATCATTAGTTTTTGATGTAGTGTTCCATGATTCATTGTTTGC
>NW_027967658.1:0-208 GCF_054177405.1 Leptonychotes weddellii
CACGAGAGCGGGGAGGGTCAGAGGGAGAAGCAGACTCCCCGCTGAGCAGGGAGCCCGATGCGGGACTCGATCCCGGGACTCCAGGATCATGACCTGAGCCGAAGGCAGTCGCTTAACCGACTGAGCCACTCAGGCGCCCTCTAAAATTTTATTTTATTTATTTTTTTAATTTTTTTTTTTTTTAAGATTTTATTTATTTGCAAGAGAG
>NW_027967659.1:0-208 GCF_054177405.1 Leptonychotes weddellii
AAATATAATTATTCTTTAAATACAATAGAACTTTATATTTTAAAAATTATTTTTGTGCTTTACATTGCTGTTATACTTCAACTCTAACAAAGCATTTTTTGTTTACTTAGAACTTATGAAAGCAACAGAGTAACTGTGTGCCTGCAATTATTTGGGTAAATGAAACACAAGATCAAATGGAAAGGTAGCAGATAAAAAGTGTTGTGGT
>NW_027967660.1:0-208 GCF_054177405.1 Leptonychotes weddellii
CCCGAGGGGGCAGGGGCAGAGGGTGAGGGTGAGCAGGTGCAGGGTCGCCTGTCCCGGAGACAACAGGCGGCGTCCCTCATCTCTCCGTTCCCACATCTGCCTGACGTCGGCACACCAGCCACAAGCGGGATATCTAGAGGCCGTGGGGAGCCGGCTGTGACGACCTCCCAGGACAGAGCCCTTCTCAGAGCCCCCCTGCCCCCTGCCC
>NW_027967661.1:0-208 GCF_054177405.1 Leptonychotes weddellii
CGCCTGGGTGGCTCAGTTGGTTAAGCGACTGCCTTCGGCTCAGGTCATGATCCTGGAGTCCCGGGATCGAGTCCCGCATCGGGCTCCCTGCTCGGCAGGGAGTCTGCTTCTCCCTCTGACCCTCCTCCCTCTCATGCTCTCTGTCTCTCACTCTCTCACTCTCAAATAAATAAATAAAATCTTAAAAAAAAAAAAAATTAAAAAAAAA
>NW_027967662.1:0-208 GCF_054177405.1 Leptonychotes weddellii
AAAAAAAAAAAATGGGAAAACAATTCACATATTGAAAAAAATCTAAGGAAATCGTCCTTGAAGGATCAACAGTGGGCCAGAACAGTAGAAGCTGAATAGTAGTCTACTCGATGACAGTGGTTTTTCACTCTTCAAAGGCAAGTTGGGAAGAATGAGAATACTCACATACACATAACTTCAGAGAGAACCTGCCTTGAATTTGACATTG
>NW_027967663.1:0-1141 GCF_054177405.1 Leptonychotes weddellii
CATAGCAGCAATGTCCGCAATAGCCAAACTGTGGAAAGAGCCGAGATGCCCTTCAACAGATGAATGGATAAAGAAGATGTGGTCCATATATACAATGGAATATTACTCAGCCATCAGAAAAGATGAATACCCAACTTTTACATCAACATGGATGGGACTGGAGGAGATTATGCTAAGTGAAATAAGTCAAGCAGAGAAAATCAATTATCATAGGGTTTCACTTATTTGTGGAACATAAGGAATAACGTGGAGGACATTAGGAGAAGGAAGGGAAAAATTGGGGGGGGGAATTGGAGGAAGAGATGAACCATGAGAGACTATGGACCCGAGAAACAAACAGGGTTTTAGAGGGGAGGGGGGAAGGGGGAATGGTTAGCCCGGTGATGGGTATTAAGGAGGGCTCGTACTGCATGGAGCACTGGGTGTTATACGAAAACAATGGATCGTGGAACACTACATCAAAAACTAATGATGTAATATATGGTGATTAACATAACATAATAAAATTAAAAAAAAAAAGAAATGGGCAGAAGACATGAACAGACATTTCTGCAAAGAAGACATCCAAATGGCCAACAGACACATGAAAAAGTGCTCCACATCCCACGGCATCAGGGAATTACAAATCCAAACCACAATGAGATAACACCTCACACCAGTCAGAATGGCTAAAATTAACAAGTCAGGGAATGACACATGTTGGTGAGGATGTGGAGAAAGGGGAACCCTCTTACACTGTTGGTGGGAATGCAAGCTGGTGCAGCCACTCTGGAAAACAGTATGGAGGTTCCTCAAAAAGTTGAAAATAGAGCTACCATACAACCCAGCAACTGCACTACTGGGTATTTACCCCAAAGATACAAATGTAGTGATCCGAAGGGATATGTGCACCCCAATTTTTATAGCAGCAATGTCCACAATAGCCAAATTATGGAAAGAGCCTAGATGTCCATCAACAGATGAATGGATAAAGATGTGGTGTATATATACAATGGAATATTATGCAGCCATCAAAAATGAAATCTTGCCATTTGCAACAACGTGGATGGAACTAGAGGGTATTATGCTTAGCGAAATAAGTCAATCAGAGAAAGACAATTATTATATGATCTCACTGATGTGTGGAATTTGAGAAACAAGA
>NW_027967664.1:0-208 GCF_054177405.1 Leptonychotes weddellii
TACAAGCCACAGGGCGCCTGGGTGGCTCAGTTGGTTAAGCGACTGCCTTCGGCTCAGGTCATGATCCTGGAGTCCCTGGATCGAGTCCCGCATCGGGCTCCCTGCTCGGCAGGGAGTCTGCTTCTCCCTCTGACCCTCCCCCCTCTCATGTGCTCTCTCTCTCATTCTCTCTCTCTCAAATAAATAAATAAAAAATCTTTAAAAAAAA
>NW_027967665.1:0-208 GCF_054177405.1 Leptonychotes weddellii
GAGCCTGGGGGTGGGTATTGAGGAGGGCACATTCTGCATGGAGCACAGGGTGTTATGCACAAACAATGAATCATGGAACACTACATCTAAAACTAATGATGTAATGTATGGGGATTAACATAAGAATAAAAAAAAAAAGAAAGAGTTAAAAGTGAATGCCTCCAGGGGATAAGACTTGAGATTTGTGGAAGATGGAAGGACATGTTGA
>NW_027967666.1:0-208 GCF_054177405.1 Leptonychotes weddellii
ACCTTAATGTCAGACTTCCATTGCCCAGAATTGTGAGAGAATACAGTTCTACTGTTTTAAGCTTCTGAGTTGGTCTTCATTTGTTGAGGTGGTCCTAGGAAACTATTACAACAGTCGTGGCCAGTCTTTACATTTCTAATTACGTATAAAACATCTAACTACATGAAACCACTTTTAAGACTTCACTGGGCACCTGGCAGTCTCAGTA
>NW_027967667.1:0-208 GCF_054177405.1 Leptonychotes weddellii
GACCCCTGGGCCGCCTGAAGCCCCGCCAGTTCCCGAGCCAGGCCACGTGTGGAGACCGGTGCTTCCTCCCTGAAGAACAGCCGTGTCACCAGCAGCCGCTTCCCAGGCTGGGGGAGAAGTGGGGACAGCATCTCAGGCAGGACAGCCCTGCCGCAGGGCGTGGTCACCGCCCCAGCGTCCACGTCCACGGGAGCCCACTGTGGCAGCA
>NW_027967668.1:0-208 GCF_054177405.1 Leptonychotes weddellii
ATGGCCACTTCTCTTTGCTCAGCTACACTAGACAGGGGATTGGACTAGGCTGTTAGAACATACAACTGGGAAGTCTTTTTTTTTTTTTTTATTCTTGTGTTAATCCCCATACATTACATCATTAGTTCTAGATGAAGTGTTCCATGATTCATTGTTCGTGCACAACACCCAGTGCTCCATGCAGAACGTGCCCTCCTCACTACCCACC
>NW_027967669.1:0-208 GCF_054177405.1 Leptonychotes weddellii
GCGGGGAGGGTCAGAGGGAGAAGCAGACTCCCTGCCGAGCAGGGAGCCCGATGCGGGACTCGATCCAGGGACTCCAGGATCATGACCTGAGCCGAAGGCAGTCGCTTAACCAACTGAGCCACCCAGGCGCCCACTCTCTCCCCCCATTCTATAAGTTGTTCTTTATTTTTATTTTTATTTTTTTAAAGATTTTTATTTATTTTTTGAC
>NW_027967670.1:0-208 GCF_054177405.1 Leptonychotes weddellii
ATCCCCATACATTACATCATTAGTTTTAGATGAAGTGTTCCATGATTCATTGTTTGTGCATAACACCCAGTGCTCCATGCAGAACGTGCCCTCCTCAATACCCACCACCAGGCCAACCCATCCTCCCACCCCCCTCCCCTCTAGAACCCTCAGTTTGTTTTTCAGAGTCCATCGTCTCTCATGGTTCGTCTACCCCTCCGATTTCCCC
>NW_027967671.1:0-208 GCF_054177405.1 Leptonychotes weddellii
GCTCACCTCCAGCTGAATTCAGTATGAGGTCTCCTCCATGAAGAAGAGAGTTTTGATACACTTAGGAAGGGACTGAAGGCACTGGAAAGAGAGAAAATTGATGGAGCAAAGTTGTGGCGGGTTGAGTCAGGAGATGATGCCATCAGACCCTTCCTGAAAGGAGAGCTTAGAAAAGGGAGGGACGGATCTTACTCAGAAATGCAAGTCA
>NW_027967672.1:0-208 GCF_054177405.1 Leptonychotes weddellii
AGTGAATGCACTAGTCTGTATTCCCACCAACAGTGCACGAGGGTTCCCTTTGCTCCAACATCCTCGCCAACGCTTGTTATTTCTTATCTTTTTGAATCTAGCCAGTCTGACAGATGTGTGGTGACATCATCCTACTGTGGTTTTGATTGCATATCCCTGATGATGAGTGATGTTGAGCATTTTCTCATGGACCTGTCGGGCATCTGTG
>NW_027967673.1:0-208 GCF_054177405.1 Leptonychotes weddellii
GCTTGGGGGCCAGAAGCGGAGGCTGCTCTTGCCGGCACCACGGTGTGCCGGGCCCTGTGCCGGACACCTCAGCACACGGCCCCGCCGCGCCCTCTCAGCACGCAGGAGACAGAGCCTGGGCGCAAGCCCCTTTGCAGAGGACGGAGCCGTCCCCACCCAGGTGCCTTGGCCCCCAGCTCCCCCCGGTTCTGCCCAGAGCGTAAGTGAC
>NW_027967674.1:0-1141 GCF_054177405.1 Leptonychotes weddellii
CTCCCACTCCCCCTGCTTGTGTTCCCTCTCTCGCTGTCTCTCTCTGTCAAATAAATACAATCTTTAAAAAAAAAAAAGGAAAAAAGAAACACATAGACTCAAAACATTTCAGAGTATCCAAACCAATTGTACCACATCATTTCTGCCTAAGGCAAGTACAATGTAATTAACAAGCATATGCAGACTTGTTTTCTTCAGTTGGCAAAGTACGCATTATTCACACACACGAAAAGCTAACAGAGCAAGTAGAAAAAGATTAGTCTATTATTATAGGACCCTTAAGACCTGTAAGAGGAAAGTTTAATGGCCTGACATAGCTGATGAACCTTTCTTCCATTCAAGAATTGGCAGTATTAACTTGAGCAATTGCTGGCTGTATTTTCTTATATTCTTTCTCAGCACTCTCCCTGGCTTTCAAATAGCTCTGGTTGGTTGGATCAAAGTGATCCAAGTTCTACTGCACACTCTACACCCAACGGAGTTTTTAAAATCTTGCTACTAAAAAGTGGTCCATGGGCCAGGAGCATCACAGACCCCATCCAGGCCTGCTGAATCAGAATCTGCATTTTTAATGAAATCCTCAAGTGATTATTTTCACTTACTTCATTTCAGCTTTTATTTAGTTCTTACAGTTAGCTATAGTGAACTAGGAGACTATGGCAATGGGATTCCGTTATTCTCAGCAGTTAGGCAGCCAATCTTTTTTTTTTTTTTAATTTTATTATGTTGTTAGTCACCATACAATACATCATTAGTTTTTGATGTAGTGATCCACGATCCATTGTTTTCGTATAACACCCATTGCTCCATGCAGTACGTGCCCTCCTTAATACCCATCACCGGGCTAACCAATCCCCCCTTCCCCCTCCCCTCTAAAACCCTGTTTGTTTCTCAGATCCATAGTCTCTCATGGTTCATCTCTCCCTCCAATTCCCCCCCCCCCATTTTTCCCTTCCTTCTCCTAATGTCCTCCATGTTATTCCTTATGTTCCACAAATAAGTGAAACCATATGATAATTGACTTTCTCTGCTTGACTTATTTCACTTAGCATAATCTCCTCCAGTCCCATCCATGTTGATACAAAAGTTGGGTATTCATGCTTTCTGATGGCTGAGTAATATTCCATTGTATATATGGACC
>NW_027967675.1:0-208 GCF_054177405.1 Leptonychotes weddellii
AAAAAATAGTAATGTTCTTGTTGATCTTAGAGGAAAAAAGGGATTGAAAGTCATCAAGGTCTAGAACTATGTGTGTTCACTACCAGAGTAAAACAATTTACCATAACCTAAAAACAGATGTCTTTTCCTGCCTTGCCCAAGCTTTTGTTTGATGATATTGGATGAAATGTGAACACATAAGTTTATGCTCCCACTAAAATCACAGTCA
>NW_027967676.1:0-208 GCF_054177405.1 Leptonychotes weddellii
AAGGAGTCGATCCCATTTACAATTGCACCCAAAACCATAAGATACCTAGGAATAAATCTAACCAAAGAGACAAAGGATCTGTACTCAGAAAACTATAAAATACTCATGAAAGAAATTGAGGAAGACACAAAGAAATGGAAAAACGTTCCATGCTCATGGATTGGAAGAACAAATATTGTGAAGATGTCAATGCTACCTAGAGCAATCT
>NW_027967677.1:0-208 GCF_054177405.1 Leptonychotes weddellii
CAAGGGTATTTCCTAGCGTTGATTTTGGAGAAAGATTTACTACTAGAGGAAAAGCAAAACATAAAGCTCTATTTAAGTGGTGGAGGAATATTGGACAGGTGTCCTCGATAATCTGGTGCCTCATTGAGGGTATGGGAGATTACATATATATTTTTTTAAATTCTTATTTATTTATTTGACAGAGAGAGAGAGAGAGAGAGACAGCGAG
>NW_027967678.1:0-208 GCF_054177405.1 Leptonychotes weddellii
AAAACCCAGAAATAATGAGATAATTGCAGAAATTGAGAGTGGTTTTTTTTTTTTTAAGATTTTTATTTATTTATTGAGAGAGAGAGCATGATAGAGAGAGCATGAGAAGGAGGAGGGTCAGAGGGAGAAGCAGACTCCCTGCCGAGCAGGGAGCCCGATGCGGGACTCGATCCCGGGACTCCAGGATCATGACCTGAGCCGAAGGCAG
>NW_027967679.1:0-208 GCF_054177405.1 Leptonychotes weddellii
CTTGTTCGGTGTCCCTCACCCAGCGCCTCCTTGGCCAGTTACAGGGCCCTTGCTCTTGGCAGTGTAGACACGGAAGCCTGGGCCCCGCGTCAGCGGGCTCTATACGGGACTAGCCCAGGTGCATAGGTCTCTGTCGTTACACAGGTTCCAGTAGCCACTGCCCGGTTATCAGAGACAGGCTGTAGGACTCAGTCAGCCAGCCACTTCA
>NW_027967680.1:0-208 GCF_054177405.1 Leptonychotes weddellii
ATCTGAAGCCCGGGGTTTTGTAAGTCGGAGCTGTGTCAGCCTTATGCTCTTTAGAACAGACATCAAGGACTGGATAAAGAAGATGTGGTATATATACACAATGGAATATTATGCAGCCATCAAAAGGAATGAGATCTTGCCATTTGCAACGACGTGGATGGAACTGGAGGGTATTATGTTGAGTGAAATAAGTCAAACAGAGAAAGAC
>NW_027967681.1:0-208 GCF_054177405.1 Leptonychotes weddellii
GATGGGCTGTGGATACTGGTTCCAGCTGGGTCAGATCAGCTGGGTCAGATCAGCTGGGTAGAGGCAAGGACTAGCATTAATGGAGCCTGATTGTATCAGGAGTCTAATACACTTGAAATAAGCTTAAGTTGAAAATATAGCTAAAGAGTTTCTTTCCTGAGTTGACATAGAATCTAAGTGGGAAGTCAGAGGGCCAGAAAAGTATTCA
>NW_027967682.1:0-208 GCF_054177405.1 Leptonychotes weddellii
GTGAAGCTTCCCAATTCACTAACATTTACTTTGGAAGGCATATTACTTTTAGGTCGGTGAAATCTATAGTAGGTAGTATTCCATTTTTTATGCTGTGGCTAGTGTTAGTTATTGCAATCCTAAATTAAATGGAGCCCATTTTTGCAGAATTGGGAGCATGATTATATTATTTTAAGTAGCCATATACTTTTTTTTTTTTCCCTAGGCA
>NW_027967683.1:0-208 GCF_054177405.1 Leptonychotes weddellii
AATCTTTTTAAAAAAAAAATAAAGCTAGATTAAAAATGAATATTCTTTTTTGTAGATTTAACTAGTAAAAATTATAAGTATCCTTAGAAAATAAGTAAAACTATTTACAATAAATTTTGATTGTTCACAACTTCATCCATTTAACCACCTGAGCCAACTAAACTACATAGGGACCCCAATAGGATGGCTCTCCACTAAATAGCTCTTA
>NW_027967684.1:0-208 GCF_054177405.1 Leptonychotes weddellii
CACATCCATCCAGGGGCCCCCTGCCCACCGAGCCCGCTGCCTCTCGCACGCAGGGAGTTTGCTCCTCGGGCGAGTCCGACACCACTGGATCAAGACACGCCCCAGGCACGGGAAGGGGCTCTGATGAAAATCACGCTCCATGGATCTTCCAACACAAGGCTTCTCCGCCTCGCACTCTGGACCTTCGCCCTGGATCATTATTTGCTGC
>NW_027967685.1:0-1141 GCF_054177405.1 Leptonychotes weddellii
TTGTAAGCTTGCTCTGGCCAGTCACCTTCAATGCCACCTCTCAAAGAAGCCTTCCCTGACCACCCAAGCTTGACTGTTCCCACAGGTGTTCCCTATCTCGCCACTTTTTTTTTTTAAGAGTTTATTTATTTATTTATGAGAGAGAGAGAAAGAGAGAGCACAAGCAGGGGCAGAGGGGAAGGGAGAGGGAGAGAACCTCAAGCAGACTCTGTGCTGCATGCAAAGCCTGATGCAGGGCTTGATCTCACGACCCAGAGATCATGGATCATGACCTGAGCCAAAACCAAGAGTCAGAAGCTCAACCGACTGAGCCACGAGATGCCCCTCTGTTTCTGAGTAGGACAGGGAGTAGCACCTGAGGACACACCCAGGACTGCCAGTGAGCAGGTGATGTTGGAGCCCATGTCCATGTAATGTCTATTTATTTTTTAATGTTTCCTGTTATGGTGGTTGTGTTTTATCTGGTGGGGGGTGGAATGGGGAGGACAGACTCGAGGTGACTCTCTGTCCAACAAGCAGCACCTGTAGCTTTCTTTTGGGGAACTGCCCTCAGGCTACTGGATAACTCTCAATCAAAGCTTAGCCCTGGGGCGCCTCACTCTGTTAAGCGTCTGTCTTCAGCTCAGGTAGTGGTCCCTGGGTCCTGGGATCAAGCTCCACGTTGGGCTCCTTGCTCAGCAGGAAGCCTGCTTCTCCCTCTCTCTCTGCTCTCTCTCTCACTCTCTATCTCAAATAAATAAAGTCTTAAAAAAAAAAACAAAAACAAAACTTAGCCTCCAGAGTGTGTGCTGATCAGGAGTTAAACAGGAATCATTGAGGAGTTAAACTAGCAGGATAAGAAAGCACAGGTAGAAAAATGAACTACTGGGACTTCATGAGGAGAAAATGCTTTTGCACAGCAAAAGAAACAGTCAACAAAACCAAAAGAAAACTGACAGAATGGGAGAAGATATTCGCAAATGACATATCAGATAAAGGGCTAGTATCCAAAATCTATAAAGAACTTCTTAAACTCAACACCCAAAGAACAAATGATCCAATCAAGAAATGGGCAGAAGACATGAACAGACATTTTTCCAAAGAAGACATCCAAATGGCCAACAGACACATGAAAAAGTGCTCAACATCACTCGGCATCAGG
>NW_027967686.1:0-208 GCF_054177405.1 Leptonychotes weddellii
CATAGGTTTTATGATCAGAAGGATTAGTATTAGGATTTGAATCTGGTTCCATGATTTTCTTGCTGTTTGTGATCTCGGGTTTCTTTAGTCTCTGAGAGCCTTAGTTTCCCCTAAAAACTGAGATACTAATTTGTACTTTTTTTTTTTTTTTTTAGTGAAGTAGGCTCCAGGCCTACTCCAGGCCGGATGCGGGACTCGATCCCAGGAC
>NW_027967687.1:0-208 GCF_054177405.1 Leptonychotes weddellii
AGGTGCAACTTAAGTTAAGCAAGACACATTTCCACTGAAATGTTTTGAAGATCTGAAAAGTCTGTACCCTAGTACCTGGTAAGCTTGGCTTCAGCTAATTGCTAGATGGGTTTGAAAGGTGTGAAATACACTTGTGTTTTTAAGATGGGAAGACTCACTATGACAGGGCAAATGTAGGCAACACAGAAACAGTATTTTTAGATCAACA
>NW_027967688.1:0-208 GCF_054177405.1 Leptonychotes weddellii
GATGCGGGGCTCCATCCTAGGACCCTGGGATCATGACCTGAGCCAAAGGCAGACACTTAACCAACTGAGCCACCCAGGCGCCCCAAGAGATTCTTAATCATAGGAAGCAAACTGAGCATTCCTGGAAGGGAGGGGGCTGGGGGGGACGGGGTAACTGGGTGATGGACATTAAGGAGGGCACGTGGTGTAATGAACCCTCAGTATTATA
>NW_027967689.1:0-208 GCF_054177405.1 Leptonychotes weddellii
AGGGGCGCCTGGGTGGCTCAGTTGGTTAAGCAACTGCCTTCGGCTCAGGTCATGATCCTGGAGTCCCTGGATCGAGTCCCGCATCGGGCTCCCTGCTCGGCGGGGAGTCTGCTTCTCCCTCTGACCCTCCCCCCTCTCATGTACTCGCTCTCTCTCATTCTCTCTCTCTCAAATAAATAAATAAAATCTTAAAAAAAAAAAAAAAAGA
>NW_027967690.1:0-208 GCF_054177405.1 Leptonychotes weddellii
CAAGGGTAGTTCCTAGCGTTGATTTTGGAGAAAGATTTACTACTAGAGGAAAAGCAAAACATAAAGCTCTATTTAAGTGGTGGAGGAATATTGGACAGGTGTCCTCGATAATCTGGTGCCTCATTGAGGGTATGGGAGATTACATATATATTTTTTTAAATTCTTATTTATTTATTTGACAGAGAGAGAGAGAGAGAGACAGCGAGAG
>NW_027967691.1:0-208 GCF_054177405.1 Leptonychotes weddellii
TCTTCAAGAATTTTTATAATTTTTAGGTCTCACATTCATGTCTTTAGTCCATTTTGAATTTATTTTTGTGTATGGTGAAAGAAAGTGGTCCAGTTTAATTCTTTTGCATGTGACTGTCTTAAGGAAGAAAAGATAAAACTCTTTGAA
Source organism: Leptonychotes weddellii (assembly GCF_054177405.1). NCBI lineage: Eukaryota > Metazoa > Chordata > Mammalia > Carnivora > Phocidae > Leptonychotes > Leptonychotes weddellii. The sequence continues at coordinate 148 of NW_027967691.1, forward strand.
AAAAATAACAAAAATATATTTGTTATATATTGTGGGTAATTGAGGGAGAAAAATAATGAAA
>NW_027967692.1:0-208 GCF_054177405.1 Leptonychotes weddellii
AAAAACACTCAACAAATGAGGAGAATGTAAATTCTTTAACCCAATAAAGGACCTCTACAAAAAACAACATCTAATTTCATAGTTAAAGGTGAAAGATTGAATTCTTTCCCCCCAAAATCAGGAACAAGACAAGAACATTTCCATTTCACCACTTCTTTTCTTTTTCTTTTTTTATTTTCTTTTTTTATGTTATGTTAGTCATCATACA
>NW_027967693.1:0-208 GCF_054177405.1 Leptonychotes weddellii
GAGTCCATAGTCTCTCATGGTTCATCTCCCCCTCCGATTTCCCCCAGCTTCATTTTTCCCTTCCTACTATCTTTTTTTTTTTTAACATATAATGTATTCTTTGTTTCAGAGGTACAGATTTGTGACTCAACAGTCTTACACAATTCACAGTGCTCACCATAGCACATACCCTCCCCAATGTCTATCACCCAGCCCCCCCCCCGCCCCC
>NW_027967694.1:0-208 GCF_054177405.1 Leptonychotes weddellii
TGACCTGCATCCCCGTGGCAGGCTCTGGCTGGAAAGGGTGCTGTTTCATTCATCTCCAAATAACACCTCGAGTTAGGGATTATTCTGTCCATTTGATGGGTGAAGGACACAGAGCTCAGAAAGGTAAAGCCAGTTTCTCAGCATATGCACAATTTGTCCAAAAGCTTCTGGCAGAAGCAGAACGAGACACCCAGTGGGTCTGACTGCA
>NW_027967695.1:0-208 GCF_054177405.1 Leptonychotes weddellii
TGACCTGCATCCCCGTGGCAGGCTCTGGCTGGAAAGGGTGCTGTTTCATTCATCTCCAAATAACACCTCGAGTTAGGGATTATTCTGTCCATTTGACGGGTGAAGGACACAGAGCTCAGAAAGGTAAAGCCAGTTTCTCAGCATATGCACAATTTGTCCAAAAGCTTCTGGCAGAAGCAGAACGAGACACCCAGTGGGTTTGACTGCA
>NW_027967696.1:0-1141 GCF_054177405.1 Leptonychotes weddellii
ACGGGAGAAGCAAGATGAAGGCAGGAAATTCAATCCTGGACTGAGAAATGGGGTCACTGGGACTCTGAACGAGAAAGTCTCAGGGGCGCAGTGGCTGCTGAAGGCTTGACTGGATGGGGTTCACGCGACAGCTGGAGGCGGGATTTGAAGAGAGTAGAAGCAAGCTTTTAGTGGCTGGTGTTCTGAAAGGGAGCGAGGAAGAGGAGGGCTTACTAGAGGGGCAATTATTTAACAGAGAATGTTTTGTTTTAAAGAGGCAAGAAGACAGTGAATACAAAGCTTTGGGGGGTGTGTGCGTGTGAAAGATGGGCAAAACCACCATCTGTGTATGCTGACTGAATTAAGTCCTGACACACACAAACTGAAGACGCAGTGGGGGAAGGATGCCATACAGTCCTGAGACAGTGAGTGGGGCTGGTGACCAGGGAACAATCTCAGGCACACAAAGTCATACTGGTACATTCTCTGGCATGGCCTTCATTTGGGGGGACTGAAATGTGCAGGAGTCCTGTGTGTCCTTGGAACAGTCTTCATCATGAGGGATGGGGGAGCTGACCAGGAGCGGGAAGCCAAGAGTCTGGGGCACCTGGCTCAGTCAGTAGAACATGTGACTCTTGATCTCAGGGTTAAGTCGAGCCCCACACTGGGCATAGAGCTTACTTAAAGAAAAAAAAAAAAGAAAGCCAAGAGTCCTTCACTCAGACCCTCCTCCCTCTCGACAGATGTCTACAAGGCTGCACATGCCCCAGTGAGACCCCGACATCTTCTAAAAACACTGCAAGCTCTCATTTAGATCCTCCAAAATGCATCTGAATCGTTCTTGACTTGCAACCCAGAATAATCCAAAATAGCAAGTCATCCCCCACAAGGTTCTCTGAGACCGTTCCTCCAAATCCTCTGTATTGGACGATGAGTCTTGCATTCCTACACAGAACTCAATGAGTGACTCTTGCACAGACCCCACAGAGGTCCCCGTGTGGAGCGGACGCTGGGGGGCAGCTCCCGATCCACCCCCTCAGGACCAAGGCACCATCCTGCTGCAGCCAGCTCTCCCTGGGGACGCAGCTCAGGCCTCGGTTCTACCAACAGCACCGGGTAACGTGTCTCTGCCGAAGCCCAGTCCCTTCGTGCCTCCTCGGCT
>NW_027967697.1:0-208 GCF_054177405.1 Leptonychotes weddellii
GCTTTTGCGGGGCGCCTGGGTGGCTCAGTTGGTTAGGCGACTGCCTTCGGCTCAGGTCATGATCCTGGAGTCCCGGGATCGAGTCCCACATCGGGCTCCCTGCTCAGCAGGGAGTCTGGGCTTCTCCCTCTGACCCTCCCCCCTCTCATGCTTTCTCTCTCTATCTCATTCTCTCTCTCAAGTAAATAAATAAAATCTTTAAAAAAAA
>NW_027967698.1:0-208 GCF_054177405.1 Leptonychotes weddellii
CCGAGGAAACTCCATAATGTTTCCCACAGTGAGTATAACAATTTACATTCTCACCAACAGTGCAAGGGGGGTCCTTTTTCTCCACATCTTCTCAATGTGTTACTTTTTGTCATTTTGATTTTAGCCATTCTAACTGGTGTAAGGTAACATCTCAGTGTGGTTTTGATTTGCATTTCCCTGTTGATTCATGATGTTGAGTTTCTTTTCA
>NW_027967699.1:0-208 GCF_054177405.1 Leptonychotes weddellii
ATAGATGATTTTTTTTTTTTTAAAGATTTTATTTATTTATTTGAGAGAGAGAGACAGAGAGAGAGCATGAGAGGGGGGAGGGTCCGGAGGGTCAGAGGGAGAAGCAGACTCCCCGCGGAGCAGGGAGCCCGATGCGGGACTCGATCCAGGGACTCCAGGATCATGACCTGAGCCGAAGGCAGTCGCTTAACCAACTGAGTCACCCAGG
>NW_027967700.1:0-208 GCF_054177405.1 Leptonychotes weddellii
AAAATCTTAAAAAAAAAAAAAGATTTATTGATTTATTTTAGAGTGTGTGCACACATATGAGTGGGGGGAGGGCGCGGAGAGGGAGAGAGAATCCTCAAACAGGTTCCCCGATGAGCAGGGAGCCCGATGCAGCTCGATCCCAGGACCCTGAGATCATTACCTGGGCTTAAATCAAGAACCAGCTGCTTAACCAACTGAGCCACCTAGG
>NW_027967701.1:0-208 GCF_054177405.1 Leptonychotes weddellii
CGGAAAGCAATCACCAAGGTAGCATTAATTTCTGTCCTTGAGAACTAGTTGATTGTGGAAGGAGGCTCAAATGGGGGAGCCGTAACTCTAAGAGTAGCCACGTTCTCTGACCCTGTCCGGCTGCATCCCCCCCACACCGCTCCCAGCCCCTCTGGCTGAGCCCCGGGAGTGGGTGTGTAGAAAGGCTGTGACTTCACGCTCAGGGACC
>NW_027967702.1:0-208 GCF_054177405.1 Leptonychotes weddellii
AAAAAAGAAAAAAAAAAAAACATGTACTTTGCCTTATTTCTGCAATGACTTCTTTCTGTTGTACAGGTAGGTGTATGAAATATACATAAAGCATCAGTAGGGATGTGACTGGGCTAAGACAGTACTGATTGCTTTGCATGGGTGATAAGAAAGATGGCTATAGAAGCATAAATATTAGTCCAGACAACCTTAAACAAAAATGCATATT
>NW_027967703.1:0-208 GCF_054177405.1 Leptonychotes weddellii
AAGAGGGAAGAGGAGGAGGAAGGAGATGAAGAAGAGAAATGTCAGGATTTCTCCTGGAAAAGCCAAATGAAATAGGGAGGATTGAGACCCCACCCTGGCTGGCGATGGGCAAGCATCCCCTCCCCGGTTTATGTTCCATCTCCCCACAAGCAGGGGTGTGTGTGAGGAGGGGCTCTTTCCCACACTGCCCCCTCCCCTCCCAGTGTCC
>NW_027967704.1:0-208 GCF_054177405.1 Leptonychotes weddellii
AAATAATCTTGGGCGCCTGGGTGGCTCAGTTGGTTAAGCGACTGCCTTCGGCTCAGGTCATGATCCTGGAGTCCCGGGATCGAGTCCCGCATCGGGCTCCCTGCTCGGCAGGGAGTCTGCTTCTCCCTCTGACCCTCCTCCCTCTCATGCTCTCTGTCTCTCATTCTCTCTCTCTCAAATAAATAAATAAAATCTTTAAAAAATAAAT
>NW_027967705.1:0-208 GCF_054177405.1 Leptonychotes weddellii
TATATGTTAAAAAAAAAAAGAAGAAGAAGATAGTAGGAAGGGAAAAATGAAGGGGGGGGGAAATCGGAGGGGGAGAGGAACCATGAGAGACTATGGACTCTGAGAAACAAACTGAGGGTTCTAGAGGGGAGGGGGTTGGGGGGATGTGTTAGCCAGGTGATGGGTATTAGAGGGCACGTATCGAATGGAGCACTGGGTGTTATACGCA
>NW_027967706.1:0-208 GCF_054177405.1 Leptonychotes weddellii
AGACCTCTGCCTATTCTAGGGTCCGAGGTGAAGTGGGACAGGGAGCAGGGAGAAAGGAGGCATGGACTCCTCCCCCTCTGGTTGGAGTGGCCTGGGGATGTGGATCGCAGAGAAGCCCCTTTCAGCCTGGACCTGTTGTCACAGAAGCCAGGACATTAGCCTCAAGCATCATGCAGGTTTACTTAGGACGCAGCAACTACCTAGGTCC
>NW_027967707.1:0-1141 GCF_054177405.1 Leptonychotes weddellii
GAAATCGATCAATGGCATCATAGAGTCTCTAAGGGCAGAAATGAAAGCTGAATTGGCAGAACTTAAAAATGCTATCAATGAGATCTAATCTAATCTAGATAATCTAACAGCTAGGGTAAGTGAGGCAGAAGAACAAATTAGTGACCTAGAAGACCAAATAGTCGAGAGAAAAAAGGAAAAGAGGAGGCCAGGGAAAAACAACTCAGAATCCATGAAAATAGAATCAGAGAAATAAGTGACACCATGAAATATTCCAGTGTCAAAATTGTTAGAATTCCTGGGGCGCCTGGGTGGCTCAGTCGTTAAGCGTCTGCCTTCGGCTCAGGTCATGATCCCAGGGTCCTGGGATCGAGCCCCGCATCGGGCTTCCCGCTTGGCGGGAGGCCTGCTTCTCCCTCTCCCACTCCCCCTGCTTGTGTTCCCTCTCTCACTGTGTCTCTCTCTGTCAAATAAATAAATAAAATCTTTAGAAAAAAAAAATTGTTAGAATTCCTGAGGGGGTGGAGAGAGAGAGAGGACTAGAAGATATATTTGAGCAAATTGTAGCTGAGAATTTCCCTAATTTGGGGAATGAAACAAACATTCGTGTCCTAGAGTCAGAGAGGACCCCTTCCAAGGTCAATGAAAATAGGCCAACACCCCGCATGTAATAGTAAAACTTGCAAATCTTAGAACCAAGGAAACCATCCTAAGGGCAGTTGGGGGAAGAGATTCCTTACATACAGAGGGAGGAACGTCAGAATAACGTCAGACCTATCCACAGAGACCTGGCAAGGCAGAAAGGCCTGGCAAGACATATTCAGAGTACCAAATGAGAAGAACATGCAGCCAAGAATACTTTATCCAGCAAGGCTGTCATTTAGAATGGATGGAGAGATGTAGAGCTTCCAAGACCAGCAGAAACTGAAAGAACATGTGATCACTAAGCCGGCCCTGCAAGAAATATTAAGGGGGGGTTCTATAAAAGGGGAAGGACCCCAAGAGTGATATAGAAAAGAAATTTACAGGGACAATCTATAAAATCAAGGTCTTCACGGGCAACATGATGACAATTAATTCATATCTTTCAATAATCACTCTCAATGTGAACGGCCTAAATGCTCTCATAAAATGGCACAGGGTTGCAGATTGGATAAAAAGA
>NW_027967708.1:0-208 GCF_054177405.1 Leptonychotes weddellii
AGAGGGAGAGCAATCCTTCTGAAATAAGCCCAGAGCCTTTTCCATAACAAAGGCCCACTCTCCAGAGCAAAGACTACCAGAACCTTGTCCCAGAGTCCTGGGAAAAAAGACCTTCCTCTCACTCCAGGCCCATCTACCCTTCCTGTCTCACCTTAATAGGGAAGATTTGAAAAAAACAAAAACAAAAACAAAACAAAACAAAACAAAA
>NW_027967709.1:0-208 GCF_054177405.1 Leptonychotes weddellii
AGACCCCGCATAGCCAGAGGAATGTTGAAAAAGAAAAGCAAAGCTGGTGGCATCACAATTCCGGACTTCCAGCTCTATTACAAAGCTGTAATCATCAAGACAGTATGGTACTGGCACAAAAAACAGACACATAGATCAATGGAACAGACTAGAGTCCCCAGAAATGGACCCTCAACTCTATGGTCAACTAATCTTCAACAAAGCAGGA
>NW_027967710.1:0-208 GCF_054177405.1 Leptonychotes weddellii
AAAAAAAAAGTCATGTCAGGCCTCAATGAAACAAAAATCCAGCTAATCTCAACAGAATTCCAATAAACAGGATTACAGCCATACTTAATGTTTAAAGAGAAAAAAGTATGAGAATATTAATCAGTGTGGATTGGGTGTGGCTGCAAGAGAAAACCTAAAATAACATGAAAGAAATAAAAGAGAAATGTATTTCTCTCTCACATAAATT
>NW_027967711.1:0-208 GCF_054177405.1 Leptonychotes weddellii
CCTCCAGCTGCAGCAGATGGGAGTCTCTCTACCTATGCCGGCATGGAGGACCCTTGACCTTCTCATTCTTCACTGACATGAACCTGTTATCTTCTTTCTTCAGAGTTACCACCGCAGTCAACGACAGACAACCAACTCCCCAATCTTTGTAGTTACTGTTGCCCCCAACTCTCTCAAGTGCTAGAACTCTCCCATGAGCTGGGGCATC
>NW_027967712.1:0-208 GCF_054177405.1 Leptonychotes weddellii
AGTAAATCTTGAATATTATCACCACACACTTTTTTTTGTATTTTATTATTATTATTTTTATTATTTTTTGTATTTTTTTTGTATTTTATTATGTTATGTTAATCACCATACATTACATCATTAGTTTTTGATGTAGTGTTCCATGATTCATTGTTTGCGTATAACACCCAGTGCTCCATTCAATACGTGCCCTCTTTAATACCCATCA
>NW_027967713.1:0-208 GCF_054177405.1 Leptonychotes weddellii
ACAGCGCTTACCAGAGCACATACCCTCCCCAGTGTCTATCACCCAGTCACCCCATCCCTCCCACCCCACCCCCCACTCCAGCAACCCTCAGTTTGTTTCCTACAATTAAGAATTCCTCATATCAGTGAGATCATATGATACATATCTTAAGAGAAGGCATCCTTACAGGATCGTTTTTGGGATGGTTTCTCCAGGAAGAGAACTAGAG
>NW_027967714.1:0-208 GCF_054177405.1 Leptonychotes weddellii
GAAAAAAGCTAAGCTCCTCTAACTGTAAGACCAAGAAGATATTTGAGAATAAGATTTTAGAGAAGACGGCATCAGGGAAATCCAAATCAAAACCTCAATGAGATACCACCTCACACCAGTCAGAATGGCTAAAATTAACAAGTCAGGAAACGACAGATGTTGGTGGGGATGCGGAGAAAGGGGAACCCTCCTACACTGTTGGTGGGAA
>NW_027967715.1:0-208 GCF_054177405.1 Leptonychotes weddellii
GAAGGGAAAGGAAAGGAAAGGAAAGGAAAGGAAAGGGAAAGGGAAAGGGAAAGGAATGGAAGGAAGATCCTGAAACACCAATCAGTTTAAAAACTTCTAAAGTATGAAAGTTGAAGATTTCTGGATTAAAATTCTGTCTAGCATCATTAAAATTTTATAATAACATAGATGGTCCAGTAAAAGTAAAAAAAAAAAAAAACATGTTTCC
>NW_027967716.1:0-208 GCF_054177405.1 Leptonychotes weddellii
TCAGGGCGTCTGGGTGGCTCAGTTGGTTAAGCGACTGCCTTCGGCTCAGGTCATGATCCTGGAGTCCCGGGATCGAGTCCCGCATCGGGCTCCCTGCTCGGCAGGGAGTCTGCTTCTCCCTCTCCCACTCCCCGTTTGTGTTCCCTCTCTCGCTGTGTCTTTCTCTGTCAAATAAATAAATAAAATCTTAAAAAAAAAATTAAATTCA
>NW_027967717.1:0-208 GCF_054177405.1 Leptonychotes weddellii
GCACAGCCACTGGGTCCACCTTTAACTGCCCCACCACTGTCCCCGCCCCCTTTACTCCACTCCTAGCCGCTTCCCCTGGTTCAGACCACACTCCTGGAGCAGCCCATTCAGTATCTATTGAACCTTTAGGTGTGTGTTGGGGAGGTGGGGAGGAGGGTACCTTATCAAAGCACAAGGTAAGTACGTTGACTCTATTTTACAGAAGAGC
>NW_027967718.1:0-1141 GCF_054177405.1 Leptonychotes weddellii
AACTTAATATTTTACAAGTGTTTTTATGCTAAACTTCAGAATATGGCTAGGATGTGATGAAGAGTAGAATTCATCATATCTGATGAAAAAGCATAAATAGTTTCAGCTTCATTCCCCCCCTTCATCCCCTTGCCTTCAGTCTAGTCATGATTGTATTGAATCTTAAATTGTGGTTAGAGTACAACTGGAATGATAAATACACAGTCTTTGCCAAATTTTAAGTCATGATGAATGTGACTTCTTGAAGGACCCTCTCATTTTCTGGAGAAATTTGGTGTTTAGGTCAATGGAAAAAAACTTGCTGATCCAAGTTCTCTGCTCTCTTATATATTTATCGAGGATAACATTGCATCATTTTCACTATATCCACTTTAAAAATACTATTATAAGTTTTGCATAGAGATAACACTAAAAGAGGAGTCCATTTACTTCAGAGCAGCAGAAGGATGCCATCTCTGTTGTTTTGCAGTCTGATTTCATTTTGCACATATCACCTAATTGATGGCAAGCCTTTTATGATGTATAATAAGTAAATAAGAAGATAATACACCTAATACATATTTTTATTCTTGGGTGAATAAAATCATGCATTCTTAAAAAAAGATAATTTGAGTTTTTGGAAGTGGGAAGTGGGTTGTGGCTGCTTTGAAAGTTATTTTCCTTATTGCCCATTTTACATTTGTTCAACCCAACCTTGATCATTAACATGACCTTTGGGTTTCTTAGCTATCTCATTGTGCAACAATTGCATGAAATTTGGAGGAACAACTCCACAGCCGAAATTTCTATTTTTGAATCAAAACTACTCCAAACTCTTAATAGCACATTCCTAATTTATTCATTTGGATGTAAATATAAATCTGTTTTTATAGAGACACAAGTTAAAGTCATAAAGATTTTGATTCACAGCATTTAAAATGAAAGAATGGAGGATTTAAGGCATGATAACTTCTTTTTTTAAAAACCATTTTTTCCTAAAGATAGTCAACTATTCCTTCTACTTGGCCTTTTAAAGTTATTATCCGTTTGGGTTTTGACCTGGTATGATAAGAATCCCTTATGAAATGAGCAATCACTCTGTTAAGTTCCCTCTAAAAAATTCTCTCTAATAGACTTGCAGTGGACCAATCTGGGATTGTTA
>NW_027967719.1:0-208 GCF_054177405.1 Leptonychotes weddellii
ATCCAGCACCACATCAGGCTCCCTGCTCTGCAGTAAGCCTGCTTCTCCCTCTCCCACTCCCCCTGCTTGTGTTCCCTCTCTCACTGTGTCTCTCTCTATCAAAAAAATAAATAAATCTTTAAAAAAAATAAAATAAAATAAAGTGGAGAAATAATACAAAAAAGTTTAAGTATATCATTTAAGCCCTCAATATACTAGGGGCAATTTG
>NW_027967720.1:0-208 GCF_054177405.1 Leptonychotes weddellii
CCCTGCAGCCCGAGGTGGCCCAGAGCAGCACACCCGTCCCTCCCCAGGGGCATGTGGCTCAGCCCAGCTGGGTCCCAGGTGGTTAAGCATGTCCACTCACCTGCAGCTAGCTAGCCTCGTTTCTGGAAGATGTTCTGACAGCACCCGGCGCTTTGGCCTCCTGCGGGCCTGAATTTGCTAACCCAGATCAACTCTCCTGTAGATGGCC
>NW_027967721.1:0-208 GCF_054177405.1 Leptonychotes weddellii
AAAATCTTTAAAAAAAAAAAATCTAAAAAAAAAAAAGAGAAAGGGCTGGAAAGGCAGCAGGGCACTATATCTGGAAGGACCTTGAAATTTCTTAAGGTATTAGGAAATAGCGAAGCTCTGTACTCCAGGAAGGGACAAGATCAGAGTTTCAGCTCTGTCACTCAGTGGATGATGTGGTAGATGGATCGAAGGGAGGGGGACTGGAGCC
>NW_027967722.1:0-208 GCF_054177405.1 Leptonychotes weddellii
GGAGGCCCCTCCCCCGCCGTCTATCCTCCCGAATATTGCCTCGGATTCACTTCTCCGCACGTCCTACCTTCCAGAAAGTGGTCGCTTTTCTGATGAGAGAGTTGTTGCTCTTCTTTTCTTCGATCTCCTGTTGAGTTTGTAGGTGTTCAGAATGGTTTGATCCCTATCCAGCTGAATTCCTGAGAGGAGACGAAATCCAGGTCTCCTA
>NW_027967723.1:0-208 GCF_054177405.1 Leptonychotes weddellii
AATCTAATTTAAGATTATCTTCTTTGAAATTCTTATTTGCAATTTTCTTTTGCTGCTACTTTGTGAAATCACTATATGCTCAAGTTTTGTTCTAAGAACAAATTCACATCCTTTATTTTAACACTAATCCTAGTCAATGTTTATGTTTATGACTTTATCCTGTGTTACAGTATTTATGATCCTATTTTATCACCGCCTTCATGCTTTA
>NW_027967724.1:0-208 GCF_054177405.1 Leptonychotes weddellii
CTTCAGATTCAAATAGCTCCAAATAAAACTTTCCTTCAATAATAGAGCACTGAGCGTCAGTAGATTACTTTTTTTGCTGTGCTTAGTTGGTCAAACTGTTACTCTTCCTCAATACTCCTTGAATTCTTATGCAGAATCAACTCTATGATTTTGCCAGAATCAGAGAGATTCTGGGCCATTAGTGTTTGATGATACACTTTCTTGTAAA
>NW_027967725.1:0-208 GCF_054177405.1 Leptonychotes weddellii
CCGAGGAACCTCCATAATGTTTCCCACAGTGAGTATAACAATTTACATTCTCACCAACAGTGCAAGGGGGGTCCTTTTTCTCCACATCTTCTCAATGTGTTACTTTTTGTCATTTTGATTTTAGCCATTCTAACTGGTGTAAGGTAACATCTCAGTGTGGTTTTGATTTGCATTTCCCTGTTGATTCATGATGTTGAGTCTCTTTTCA
>NW_027967726.1:0-208 GCF_054177405.1 Leptonychotes weddellii
ACCTTAATGTCAGACTTCCATTGCCCAGAATTGTGAGAGAATACAGTTCTACTGTTTTAAGCTTCTGAGTTGGTCTTCATTTGTTGAGGTGGTCCTAGGAAACTATTACAACAGTCGTGGCCAGTCTTTACATTTCTAATTACGTATAAAACATCTAACTACATGAAACCACTTTTAAGACTTCACTGGGCACCTGGCATTCTCAGTA
>NW_027967727.1:0-208 GCF_054177405.1 Leptonychotes weddellii
GAGGGCGCCTGAGTGGCTCAGTTGGTTAAGCGACTGCCTTCGGCTCAGGTCATGATCCTGGAGTCCCTGGATCGAGTCCCGCATCGGGCTCCCTGCTCAGCAGGGAGTCTGCTTCGTCCTCTGACCCTATCCCCTCTCATGTGTTCTCTCTCTCTCATTCTCTCTCTCAAATAAATTAAAAAAAAAAAATCTTTAAAAAAAAAAAAAA
>NW_027967728.1:0-208 GCF_054177405.1 Leptonychotes weddellii
GCATGGAGTACTGGGTGTTATGCACAAACAATGAATCATGGAACACTTCATCTAAAACTAATGATGTAATGTATGGGGATTAACATAAGAATTAAAAAAAAAAAAGCGCTATGGTTTCTAAGCCATGTAACGGAGAGTGTTGCAGAAATAGCCCCTTCCCTCCTCTTGAACTGACCCTCTGACAGTGATATTCCCCTGTGCATGATCA
>NW_027967729.1:0-1141 GCF_054177405.1 Leptonychotes weddellii
TGCTATTCCTTTCTTCGATCTCCTGTTGAGTTTGTAGGTGTTCAGAATGGTTTGATCCCTAGCCAGCTGAATCCCTGAGAGGAGACGAAATCCAGGTCTCCTACTCCTCCGCCATCTTGCTCCGCCCCTTATAGTGGGTACTTTGCTGAGAGTAGATCTTAAGCATTCTCACCACACACACACACACACACACACACACACGTGAGTTAACAAGGCAAGGTGATTGGTGATGTATTCACTAACTGGATTGTGATAATTATTTCACAATTATATGTGTATATCAAATCATCACATTGTACAGCTTAAGTATATACAGTTTTATTTGTCAGTTATTCCTCAGTACAGCTAAAAAAAATAGATTGAGGGGCTTCCAATGTCCTCACTGACCAAATCTAGCAAGGTTATGTGTTTTAAAAAAAAACAACTCTAGAGTTTAATAATTTAACTTTAAATATTTTACACTGACATGGATACCATCTGAATACATTTTATGTAGGATCCCAGAGGGAATCTAGGTAGGTTTTGGTTTGGGCTTGACCAGTTGATACACTGAGGGGGCAAGAACATGTCCAGAGGAACATAAATTATTTCTTCTTGGCCGCTGGGTGGAGAACTTTCTGCTCTCCCAGAAGTAATTGGCAAGGTCTGCTTGCATGGTCACCAGCCTCTGAGGTAGTGGTTGTTCTGCTGCTGGAATGCGCACAAAATTTCCGGCTGTGCCTGAGGAGCACGGGGACCACTCAAGGATGGAGACCCAAGTACCCGGTGGTGCCCATCGTCCCATCAATAAGCTTCTGTGATTTTCCTTCCCAGTGCCCCCTGCCCCATGTAGGGGCTTTGTCCCCCAGTGTCGGCTTGTCTTGTGAGGGCCTCTTCCTGCCCCAAGAACACACACGCTTGTTTGGAGACCCTTTCTGTTGACACAGAACCTAGTCCCTGGACCCCTGTGTGACCCCCCCCATCTGTCCCATCTTGTCTTTTGGGGTCATTCCTGGGGAGTCAGGCCCTCGCCAACCTATTGTTTTGTTACTTTGGCCACTACCTCCTCCCCAACCCTCCCCTTCCGAATCTGTCATTTGCCTCCTTGACAAAATTCCAAACGTGGGTTAATTCCATAACTGAACTTCTCAGTACCTGCAAG
>NW_027967730.1:0-208 GCF_054177405.1 Leptonychotes weddellii
CTGTTCTTTCTCCAGCCCCCTTAGGTGTAGGGTTAGGCTCTGTATTTGACACCTTCCTTGTTTCTTAAGAAAGGCTTGTATTGCTATATACTTGCCTCTTAGGACTGCTTTTGGTGCATCCCAAAGATTTTGAACAGGTGTGTTTTCATTTTCATTGGTTTCCATGAATTTTTTAAATTCTTCTTTAATTTCCTGGTTGACCCATTCA
>NW_027967731.1:0-208 GCF_054177405.1 Leptonychotes weddellii
GGATGGGGTAGCCTGGTGGTGGGTATTGAGGAGGGCACATTCTGCATGGAACACTGGGTGTTATGCACAAACAATGAATCATGGAACACTACATCTAAAACTAATGATGTAATGTATGGGGATTAACATAAGAATAAGAAACCAGGCTGAAGAGTTTTATCTGCTATGACAGAGCATCACCAGAAACTCCTGAAAAGGAAAATTATAA
>NW_027967732.1:0-208 GCF_054177405.1 Leptonychotes weddellii
GTCATCAAAAAGGCCACACCTGATAGCCAAGCTAGGTGTTGGCATGGCATCACCAGGTGAGTCCTCTGGCCTGTCACTGCCGGTGGGGGGTGGGCGTGGGGTGCTTCATGGTACTCATCCTTGCAGGGGGTCTCATCTGGCCAACTAGAAACTCAGGGCAGCTGGGACTTTTTAGGCCCGACACTGGAGTAGGTACAGGTTGGGGCCA
>NW_027967733.1:0-208 GCF_054177405.1 Leptonychotes weddellii
ATGGAGCACTGGGTGTTATACGCAAATAATGAATCATGGAACACTACATCTAAAACTAATGATGTAATGTATGGTGATTAACATAACATAATAATAAAAAAAAAGAGTAGATTGGAAGGCCTGGAAAGAAAACTGAATTCAGATGGAGGGAAGAGCATCAATATGGCACAAATGTAACAAAGTTCTTGGTAGAATAGGATAGTGCTTG
>NW_027967734.1:0-208 GCF_054177405.1 Leptonychotes weddellii
TCTTCAAGAATTTTTATAATTTTTAGGTCTCACATTCATGTCTTTAGTCCATTTTGAATTTATTTTTGTGTATGGTGAAAGAAAGTGGTCCAGTTTAATTCTTTTGCATGTGACTGTCTTAAGGAAGAAAAGATAAAACTCTTTGAAAAAAATAACAAAAATATATTTGTTATATATTGTGGGTAATTGAGGGAGAAAACTAATGAAA
>NW_027967735.1:0-208 GCF_054177405.1 Leptonychotes weddellii
GGTGAACAGGGTGGATAATGGGGAGGAGGAGGTGATCCAGGTGGACAGTGGGGAGGAGGGGGTGATCCAGGTGGATAGTGGGGAGGAAGGAGTGGTTTTCAGTACCCTGGGCTCAAGGTCAAGGTTCTTGGTGATTTGGAAGAGCAGATTCTAGGGTTTATGTGTGGTGGGGAGCAAAGAGTGGGCTTAAGAGAAAAATGGGACAAGA
>NW_027967736.1:0-208 GCF_054177405.1 Leptonychotes weddellii
GCTAGGGGACTACTGCACATAGAATTCATGGCTTTTTACCATGATTATTTAGTCTTTCAAAGTTAATTTTTTTTTCACTGTCTTTTTTCTTTTTTTTTTCTTTTTGAATTTTTCTTTTTCCCTTTTTCAACCAACATCTTATCAATCCCTTTTTTTAAAAAAAACATTTTTATTTTTCATTTTTAGAGTCATATTCTATACCTTCATA
>NW_027967737.1:0-208 GCF_054177405.1 Leptonychotes weddellii
GGCCTCAGGTCAAACATATACTACTTGTGTTGAGGCCAGATTCATCAATCGAGGAACCTCTCTGTTTCACTTCACCAAAACACTAGGTGCTCACTGACCTTGCTGACCTCACTCTCCTATGACAGGTTGACTTCAAGGTATTTTTTGAAAAGTCTCTGATGAGCAGAGTGCCCTGTGCATGTAAGGGCACCCGGGCCAAGCTTAAACC
>NW_027967738.1:0-208 GCF_054177405.1 Leptonychotes weddellii
AGCCAGTCCGCAGCTCAGCTGGGGGCAGGACTGCCTGGGGGCACCAACTCTAAGTGCAGCCCAGGACCAGGGTGGGACCAGTGGGGCCAGCGCAGGGCTGCAGGGGGTGGGGGGGGAGAGAACACTTACAACAGCCCTGCTCATCCGAGCCATTCTCGCAGTCCACCTGGCCGTCACATCTCCAGAGCTGAGAGATACAGCGGTTCAC
>NW_027967739.1:0-1141 GCF_054177405.1 Leptonychotes weddellii
CCCTTAAGAATTCTACATGTATGAATCTATCCTAAACAATCAGAAGGGCAAACACATTTTATACACAAAGATGTTTAACAAAAAAGGAAAACTACCTAAATGAGTAAGGAGGTGTTATTGCCTGAATAAATTGTTGTATATCAAAATAATGGAATATTTTGCAGGCTCTTAAAAGTCAGTTTTTAAAAAAATTTTTTAAATACACTATTGGGATTACACCAAAAAAAAAAAAAAAGGGCAAGCTTTTGCACAGCAAAGGAAACCACCAACAAAATGAAAAGGCAACCTACTGGATGGGAGAAGATATTCTCAAATGACATATTCAATAAGGGGTTAATATCCAAAATATATAAAGAACTTATACAACTCAACACCCAAAAAACAAATCCAATTAAAAATGGGCAGAAGATTTAAATAGACATTTTCTCAAAGAAATACAGATGGCCGGCAGACACATGAAAAGATGTTCAACATCACTGATCATCAGGGAAATGCAAATCAAAGCCACAATGAGATACCACCTTACACCTAGCAGAATGGCTAGAATCAAAAAGGCAAGAAATAACAAGTGTTGGCGAGGAGGTGGAGAAAAAGGAACCCTTGTGTACTGAAGGTAGGAATATAAATCAGTGCAGCCACTGTGGAAAACAGTATTGAGTCTCCTCAAAAAATTAAGAATAGAAATACCCTAGGGCACAGTGATTTCACTACTGGGTATTTACGCAAAGAAAACTAAAACACTAAGTCGAAAAGATATGTGCACTCCAATGTTTATTGCAGCATTATTTACAATGGCCAAGATATGGAAGCAACCCAAGTATCAACCAATAGATGAATGAATAAAGAAAATGTGGCGTATACACACAATGGAATATTAGTCAGCCAGAAAAAAGAACGAGATCTTGCCATTTGCAACAACATGGATGGACCTAGAGGGTATTATGCTAAATGAAAGAAGACAGAGAAAGGCAAATGTTATATGCTTACTTATATGTGGGATCTAAGAAACAAATCAAACAAAAAGCAGAAACAGACCCATAAATACAGAGAACAAATTGATAGCTGCCAGAGGGAAAGCGGCGGGGGGAAGGGGGTGGATGGGCAAAATGGGTGAAGGGAAGTGGGAGGTATAGGCTTCCAC
>NW_027967740.1:0-208 GCF_054177405.1 Leptonychotes weddellii
AGAAGATATGGAGGGGAAGAATGAAGGTGGGGAAATCAGAGGGGGAGATGATCCATGAGAGACGATGGACTCTGAAAAACAAACTGAGGGTTCTAGAGGGGAGGGGCGTGGGAGGATGGGTTAGCCTGGTGATGGGTATTAAAGAGGGCACGTACTGCATGGAGCACTGGGTGTTATACGCAAACAATGAATCATGGAACGCTACATC
>NW_027967741.1:0-208 GCF_054177405.1 Leptonychotes weddellii
AAAAAAAAAAAGACTGAACACTTGATACAAATGTCTCCATCACAGTAAAAGGAACCTGACACTGTTGTATGCATGGAGAGTGATATTTACTGATCCTTCCGTAATGAAATAGAACCACTCTCCACCAGCGGCTGTGCTTTTCTAACCTTAAAACAACCAATGTTAAGGTTACAAATTGGATTACATTCTTCTTGATCTTTAACAATAT
>NW_027967742.1:0-208 GCF_054177405.1 Leptonychotes weddellii
GAACAGTGAATCATGGAACACTTCATCTAGAACTAATGATGTAATGTATGGGGATTAACATAAGAATAAAAAAAAAAGATAGAAAATTTGAATAGTAACAAGAGTCTTAGCATAATACCCAAAATACCTGGGATAAAATCAAAATTATCCTAGCATAATATCCAAAAATATCCAGGATACAATGGAAAAATCAATTATCATACAAAGA
>NW_027967743.1:0-208 GCF_054177405.1 Leptonychotes weddellii
CCTGGTGGTGGGTATTGAGGAGGGCACATTCTGCATGGAGCACTGGGTGTTACGCACAAACAATGAATCATGGAACACTTCATCTAAAACTAATGATGTAATGTATGGGGATTAACATAAGAATAAAAAAAATAAATATAAAAAATAAAATAAAATAAAAAGTCTTCTTTAGTCAACAAGACAAATGAAAAGGCCATTTTAGGGACAA
>NW_027967744.1:0-208 GCF_054177405.1 Leptonychotes weddellii
CTGGGAAAACAAGAGGCCAGCAACCCTAAGGTCCCAAGAAAACAGGTGCATCTTGCTTGGGTTCTGGTCAATAATTTGGACTCTATACATTCCCTCAAACACCCATCAACAGAATGACTAGGAGGAGGAGCCCCCAAAACAGAAAAGACTCAGAGATTATGACTTATGCTGCAGATTTACAAATGGATGCAGATATAACCAAGATGTC
>NW_027967745.1:0-208 GCF_054177405.1 Leptonychotes weddellii
GCTGAGCCGGGCCTCACTTTGGCAGACAACCTTCTCAGTGTGGAGACTACTGGAAAGAAAGCCGTGTTAGGGTACCAGGGTTCTAGTCCCAGACCTGGCAACTTCCAAGTTACTTCTCCAGGAAGCCGCAACCACTCTGAGGTCTGGGCCTCGACTTCCCCATCTAGAAAGGAGAGGTTATATTAGATCTTTCATAGAAAAAAAAAAA
>NW_027967746.1:0-208 GCF_054177405.1 Leptonychotes weddellii
CGTTAAGCGTCTGCCTTCAGCTCAGGTCATGATCCCAGGGTCATGGGATCGAGCCCCGCATCGGGCTCCCTGCTCAGCGGGAAGCCTGCTTCTCCCTCTCCCACTCCTCCTGCTTGTGTTTCCTCTCTCGCTGTCTATCTGTCAGATAAATAAATAAAATCTTTAAAAAAAAAAAAAAGGGCATAGGAACCCACAGAAGGAGTTCCCA
>NW_027967747.1:0-208 GCF_054177405.1 Leptonychotes weddellii
CAGCAATCATGCTCCTTGGTATTTACCCAAAGGAGTTGAAAACGTATGGCCACACAAAAACTTGCACAGAAATGCTTACAGCAGCTCAACTCAATTCCTAAGACTTGGAGGGAACCAAAATGTCCTTCAGTAGGTGTATGGAGAAGTAAACTGTGTCCATCCACACAGTGGAATATTATTCAGTGCTAAACAGAAATGACCTGTCAAA
>NW_027967748.1:0-208 GCF_054177405.1 Leptonychotes weddellii
AAGAACAGTAAATAAAGCCTAAACCCAGCAGAAGAAGAGAAATAAAAAGATCAGAGCAGAAATCAATGAAAGAGAAACCAAAAGAACAGGGGAACAGATCAACAAAACTAGGAGCTGGTTCTTTGATAGAATTAACAAGATTGATAAACCCCTGGTCATACTTATCAAAAAGAAAAGAGAAATGACCCAAACAAATAAAATCATGAAT
>NW_027967749.1:0-208 GCF_054177405.1 Leptonychotes weddellii
CTGGTGCACATACTCTGGAAAACAGTATGGAGTTTCCTCAAAAAGTTAGAAATAGAAGTACCCTATGATCCAGCAATTGCACTACTGAGTATTTACCCAAGTAATACGAAAACACTATTTCAAAGGGACACATGCACCCCTGTATTTATAGCAACATTATTTTTTTTCCTGATTGTTTTTTTTTTATTCTTATGTTAATCCCCATACA
>NW_027967750.1:0-1141 GCF_054177405.1 Leptonychotes weddellii
CTGGGGCTTTGCAACAAGAAGGGCAGCAGTGAGAGAGAGTGCCACTGAGACCAGAAAGGTAGGAGGACAAATGAACAACGTTTTGGCTAAGCCAATGGAAAGGGGAATCCAAGAAAGCAGGGCTAGTCAACCATGTCAGGTGTAGGGGAGGTCAAATACAATGAGGAAGGGGCAGAGGGTGATGATGGTGGACTGCCAGACTCTTGGTGAGTGAGGAATGTGGCCCAGCTGCATTGGTACTGAGTTCCACTCAGGAAGAAGCTTTGTTTACTCTCCAGCATATGGCTCTACACGCTTTACCAGACAAACTGCCTGGGCCATTAAGATAATTTATTTCTGTATTTGCTAACCTTAAAATCTTAGAAACATGTGTTTATTCTGTATCTTTTATGAAGTCAAAGTCTCACTATGAAAAGAGTTACCATCTTTTTCATTTTATCTAGTTTCTATAGGTGGTCAGGCCTCTCCTCACCCCACTAGATGGGAAAGGCATATCAATTTCAGATTAAAGAATTTATCTGAATTGGATGTGTTGTTTTGATTTAGAAATTTCTGAAGAATGTGCAGTTTTCACAGACCACACAGTGAAGAAAAGAAAGATGTCCCAACTTTTCCTGCTTTGGACTCTGCTTTCTTTGGAGTTGGTTTCTTTTAGTATAGATCATTGAATGTGTTGTAGTTTTACTCCCTAGAATAAGATGAAATCAACCACAAAAGTGGTAAAGAGAGAGAGAGCACGAGCAGAGGGGGAGAGGGAGAGGCAGAAGCAGACTCCATGCTGGGCAGGGAGCCCAACACAACTCGGGGAGGATCCCAGGACCCTGGGATCATGACCTGAGCCAACGGCAGATGCTTAACCACCCAGGTGCCCCTGAATTGCATACTTTAAATGGTAAATGTATGGTACGTGAATTCTAGCTCAATAAAGCTGTTAATTTAAGAAAAAGCTGTTATTTTTAAAAAGTGGTATGTTTTCCTTTTTGTCCCCAGCTATTGCTGACTCAGTGCCCCTGAGAGTTTAAGCTATAGCCAAGTATGATTATTTTTCTTTTTTTATTTATTTTTTTTAAAGATTTTTTTAAATTTATTTGAGAGAGAATGAGATAGAGAGCATGAGAGGGGGGAGGGTCAGAGGGAGAAG
>NW_027967751.1:0-208 GCF_054177405.1 Leptonychotes weddellii
AAAGTAAAGCCACAAGACTGGAACAGGGCCTGACAGGCATCACTGCTGTGGGCAGATACATATTCCAGAGTTGCCACCCAGAGAGGAGAGCCCCATCCATCCATCCATCCATCCATCCATCCATCCATCCATCTATCCATCCATCCATCCATCCATCCATCCATCCATCCATCCATCTATCCATCCATCCATCCATCCAACCATCCAT
>NW_027967752.1:0-208 GCF_054177405.1 Leptonychotes weddellii
CACTGGGGTCCGGGTGATGAATGTGGCCTGACAGTGCTTGGTGACCACACGTGGTGTATCTTCACACATCCTCTCGTGTAATCCTTACGCCCCTGGGCCTCCGCTTACAGAGGCCAGGTGGCTCACAGAGGGTGCACACATGGCGAGGTCTCAGATATGTGATACACACCTTGCCCGCTGCCATCTCTGCCATCTTACAACCGTGACA
>NW_027967753.1:0-208 GCF_054177405.1 Leptonychotes weddellii
AAACACACGTGAGCATGTTCATCTTTGCCTACAATGAGAAACCTTTCTCAATGATCACCACCTGCGAACATCCAACTTTGAAAATACTCTTTGGTATCAACACTGTAAAGAATTAGCCCTCCCTTTCATCGCTGGTAAGAGTGCAAAATGTCTTAACCCCCTAGAGGGCAGGTTTGTAATATCTATCAGAATTTGACACGCATTTACT
>NW_027967754.1:0-208 GCF_054177405.1 Leptonychotes weddellii
GATGGGCTGTGGATACTGGTTCCAGCTGGGTCAGATCAGCTGGGTCAGATCAGCTGGGTAGAGGCAAGGACTAGCATTAATGGAGCCTGATTGTATCAGGAGTCTAATACACTTGAAATAAGCTTAAGTTGAAAATATAGCTAAAGAGTTTCTTTCCTGAGTTGACATAGAATCTAAGTGGGAAGTCAGAGGGCCAGAACAGTATTCA
>NW_027967755.1:0-208 GCF_054177405.1 Leptonychotes weddellii
AGCGCATGCACTTCTTCCTGATCAATCTCTCGGCCCTGGACATCCTCTTCACCTGACCACCGTCCCCAAGATGCTGTCCCTCCTCTTGCTTGGGGACCGCTTCCTCAGCTTCCCCGCCTGCTTCCCGCAGATGCACCTCTTCCACAGCTTCTCCTGCTCAGAAGCCTTCATCCTGGTGGCCATGGCCCATGACCGCTAGCTAGGTGGC
>NW_027967756.1:0-208 GCF_054177405.1 Leptonychotes weddellii
ATCCAGCAACACATCAGGCTCCCTGCTCTGCAGTAAGCCTGCTTCTCCCTCTCCCACTCCCCCTGCTTGTGTTCCCTCTCTCACTGTGTCTCTCTCTATCAAAAAAATAAATAAATCTTTAAAAAAAATAAAATAAAATAAAGTGGAGAAATAATACAAAAAAGTTTAAGTATATCATTTAAGCCCTCAATATACTAGGCGCAATTTG
>NW_027967757.1:0-208 GCF_054177405.1 Leptonychotes weddellii
TGACCTGCATCCCCGTGGCAGGCTCTGGCTGGAAAGGGTGCTGTTTCATTCATCTCCAAATAACACCTCGAGTTAGGGATTATTCTGTCCATTTGATGGGTGAAGGACACAGAGCTCAGAAAGGTAAAGCCAGTTTCTCAGCATATGCACAATTTGTCCAAAAGCTTCTGGCAGAAGCAGAACGAGACACCCAGTGGGTTTGACTGCA
>NW_027967758.1:0-208 GCF_054177405.1 Leptonychotes weddellii
ATGTCAACTAGGTTCTGGCTTTAGCTTCTGGGTGGAGGTAATCCTGTTCTCTGAAATAGACAAAACAAAAGGAGGAACAGATTGTGTGCAGGAAGGTAATCTCTTTAGAGTAGAAATGAAGATTTCAGAGTCATAGTTTAAAGGCAGTATGTCGAATATCATTCTCAATGGGGAAAAACTGAGAGCTTTCCCCCTAAGGTCAGGAACA
>NW_027967759.1:0-208 GCF_054177405.1 Leptonychotes weddellii
TGACCTGCATCCCCGTGGCAGGCTCTGGCTGGAAAGGGTGCTGTTTCATTCATCTCCAAATAACACCTCGAGTTAGGGATTATTCTGTCCATTTGACGGGTGAAGGACACAGAGCTCAGAAAGGTAAAGCCAGTTTCTCAGCATATGCACAATTTGTCCAAAAGCTTCTGGCAGAAGCAGAACGAGACACCCAGTGGGTCTGACTGCA
>NW_027967760.1:0-208 GCF_054177405.1 Leptonychotes weddellii
AATGGAGCCCTGGGTGTTATACGCAAACAATGAATCATGGAACACTACATCAAAAACTAATGATGTAATGATGTAATGTATGGTGATTAACATAACATAATAATAAAAAAAAAAGCAGATTCAGAGTCATCTGGCAACAGCTGGCTTCTAAGAGAACTATTTCCAGGAAGTAAAAACTACTCTCTTTAGAGGAGATCAACAGTTTCAA
>NW_027967761.1:0-12361 GCF_054177405.1 Leptonychotes weddellii
AGACCCCCTCTTGCTCTCCCCATTTTCCGGGGGCCCGAGGCAGTCCCGTTGAGTCCCTGGGCTTGTAAGCTGTGCTCCAGGCTCGGCTTCCTTGTGTCACGGCCATCTGCTCCCTGTGTGTCTGTCTCTGTCTAGTCTCTTCTTACAAGGAGACCGGTCCCACTGGATTCGGGCCCATCCTGCTCCAGGATGACCTCACCTCAACTCATTACATCTCCAACAACCTTCTTTCCAAATAAGGTCACGTTCGGAGGTACGGGCAGTTAGGACTTCAGCCTATCTTTTGGGGGGACACAGTTCAATCTGTAACAAGCTAGAATTTACGTAGAGTAAAATCCACCTTCTTTTGTGTTCATTTCCATACATTTTGGCCCACATAGTGTGCCTCCACAACCAAGATACGGAACGGGCTGTCGCTGTCCAAAACTCCTCTGTGCCCTTTTGTAGTCAGCCTGCCCTCCCTCCGTCCCCCCAGTCCCGGCAGTCACTCATTTCTTCTGGGTCCTTACGGTTCTGCCTTTTCGAGAATGTCATGTGCACACTGCCTTGTGAGTCTGGCTTCTTTCACTTAGCTGAATGCATCTGCGGTCCAGCCGTGGCTGCATCTCAGTGCTGTGTTCATTTTTATTGCTGAGAGGATCTCGTTGTTTTGGACGTGTCACCGTTGGTTTATCCGCTCACCCACGGCAGCACATTTGGGTCGTTGCGGTTTTTGGCGATTGCACAAAAAGCTACTGCCAGCATTTGCATGAAGGGTATAGGTTTGGGGTAGGGAACTCAGTGGGCCCGCTTGAGTTCGGGATGCCGCCTGAGGAAGGACATGGGGTGGGGGAACAGCATGTGGGGAGGCCAAAGGAGGCGGCGGCCGGGGTCTAGGCCAGCAGTGATGGTGGCCTGGACAAGTGTCTTGGCGACGGGGCTGGGGAGAAGTGGGCCCACTGGAGGGTAGAGTGCACGGGGCCCGGTGGGGGGGCCCTGGGGGGGCACCATGCCAGTGTGGAGGCCCGTCCTCCGCCCCCCAGCCCCGGGGGAGGGTGGCTGTTGAAGCTCAGCGCGACAGTATGGACCTGGGTTGCCGACAGTGGACCACTACAGTGTAACGGGTAGGCGTGTGGACGCTGGCGCTCGCTGTCAGGATTCCCGTTCTCCCCTCCGCCTGTTTCCTCGTCTGTAGAACAGGGATACGAGGAGTTCCCGGTTCACCGAGCCATTGTCGTATTACGTGACTTATTACCTGTACGGAGCTTGAACAGAGTCTGATGCATAGTAGGTGTGCACGAAACCCGAACCATGGTCAGTGGCCGGCTCCGCACCCTCTCGTCTATTCCACTCATCCCTTTGGCCACAAGCCAGTCTGTGGTACCTCTTGTGGCTCTATGGGGCCGTGGATGACAGTCATCTGGGCCCCGTCCCAGGTCTGCCCTGACTTGCTGGGAGAACCTGAGCTGCCTCCTTTACCTCTCTGGTCATTGTTGCCTCCCCTCACACCGTGTGGAGGGACGAAGCCCCGCCACGTGCCCGGCTCTGTGCAGAATGGCGTGCGGCAAGGTGGCCACACACAGAATGAACTTCGTAAGGACATGCAGGTGAGGGGCGCCTGGGCGGCTCTGTCGGCGAAGCGTCTGACTCTTGATTTCAGCTCAGGTTGTGATCTCAGGGTCGTCAGATCAAGCCCTGTGCAGAGTCCGACACAGGGCGTGGAGCCTGCTTAAGGTTCTCTCTCTCCCCCTGCTCCTCCCCGCTTCTTCTCTTTTTAAAAAAAAAAAAGGACATGCAGGTGACCTGCTCATGACAGTCTGTGGGGAGGCCCAGGTGAGTGACTCTCAGGGCACCCTCAGGTTTGGGGACTGGCGGAGGCTCCCCTGTAGTTGCCACAAATCTCATCCTCCTGTTGTCCTCCCAAATCCATCCTCCACCCCTGACAAGAACGACCCAGGTGTCACCCGCAGCGGCCACCCCGGTTGAGGTGAGCGAGTGCCTGGCTTGGGCTCCACAGGGAGAGGTGTGGCGGGTCATTGTTCAGACACCACAGCAGCTCCCGAGGTCTGTTGGAGAGCCTGGCTCTGAGACCAGGGTTCATGTCCCAGTCATGTTTGGTGCTGGCCTAACGAAGGAACATTTACAGTCAATCCTCAGGACTCACAGATCCCCTATTTGCACGTTCTTCTACTTGCTAAAATTATTCGTAACCCCCAAATGGTAGCACCTCAGAAGTCATTTGCAGACATGCTTGGAATGGTGAAAAACTGGGACCCTCTGACACGCGCATTCCCACCTGAGGCCAGATAAGGCTAGACGCTGCCTTCTTGTTTCAGTTCTTATCCTTCAAACAAGGGTCCTTGTCATGGTCTGTTGAGTGCCATGGTTTTCACATTTTTAATGCATTTTGTTGGTGATTTCACTGTTTACAGTGTCCCCTGACCACAGAGCTGAAGTGCTTTCTAGCGCTCCTAAATGCAAGAACACTGTGATGGCCTTGCAAGAAAATGTGTGTGTTCGAGAAGCTTCATTCAGACGAGGTATATGCGCTGTTGGCTGTGAGTTCAATATTCATGCTTCGAGAATATATATTAAGTAAAGTGTCTTTAAAAAGAAAGGCACATAAGGAAGGTTATGTATTGATCAGTTGACGAAAATGTTGTGACTAGCAGCTCACAGGAACTTCACCTAACCCTATGTTTCCCCTGGACGCAGTGGTTCAGTATTCGCTAACTCAGTGCTCACGGTGACTTACAGAACATAACAACCACAAAAAATGAGAACTGATTGTATCTACATCGTGTAGGTAAATTGGCCCCAGGTCTCTCCCCTGTGCCCTCTGCACTTCCGCTGCTAGCAGCTCATTCCTCTGGATTAACAAGTTGCCCTTTTTATATATGGTCTCTCCTTCAAATGCACAAATCCTTGGGATAGGCACTATCCTGAAATTCAAGACTTGGAAGGTTTCCAAGAAGGGGAGCGGTCAGCGCTAGGATGCCGTATCCTGTGATTCTAATAGAAAGTTCTACGGGGCGCCTGGGTGGCTCAGTCAGTTGGGCGTCAGACTCTTGGTTTCGGCTCAGGTCATGATCTCGGGGTTGTGAGATCCAGTCCCATGTTGGGCTCTGTGCTTAGTGGGGAGTCTGCTGGAGATCCTCTCTCTCCCTCTGCCCCTTCCCCCACTCATGCATGCGTGCTCTCTCTCTCTCTCTCTCAAATAAATCAATCTTGAAAAAAAAGAAATCTTTGCAGGGAGCAGCATATCAATCAAGGCAAATAAAAGCGAGGATTCTTGGCACTCATAGGTGTGTCCCTAATAATTACAGCAGTTATGTCTGGAGGGTTTACATCAGGCCCCTTTGCTGAGAGCTTTTTTTGAGTTCATTATCACAGCCCCAGGAGGCTGGGGTTACAGTGCCCAGTTTACAGGGAGGCATAACAAGTGATTCGGTCAGAGCTCTCAGCAATCAGTGGAAGAGCCCAGACCTGGATCCAGCATCGTCTCAGTCCAGAGCCACCGTCCTGAGCTCCCCGAGCTCCCTGCATCCCAAGGTTCCGGGACCTTGCTGCCTCTCCTAGAGCCAGGTGTGCCTGGATCCCGGAAGGAATGCTGTGGACACCCGCCCCCCGAGCCTTCTGAGCCCCTTCCCTGATTTGGCCCTGTCCGGATGGGCGAGCCTGGTCCCACCTGCTAGTGTCTCCCTTGTCATCCTCTGGCAAAGTCCCACCCTGGAACCCCTGGCCCTGGAGTCACAGGGAGACAGTCTAACCAGGGTGGGTTGGCGTGTGCCTGTCAGGCCTCAGGATGGCTCCCTATAGCTCCTTACTCTGTGCACCCCAATGCCTCCCCACAGCCCCCGAAGTTAATGAGCCAGCTTCCTGGGCTTTCTCCAGCCCCCCGCTCTGGAAAACTCAGCGCTAGTGACTTCCCTCATGCTGAGGCGTCAGGGACTGCGCACACTGTAAAGTCTGACGAGGACAGGTGGGCATCGCTGCTTGCAGAGAACAAAAGCCTAAATATTAAGATGCGCGCCCGGAAGGTGGGATTTCAGGCAGGGAGTGCGGCATCCCGTTTGTATTTCAAGGTAGGGGCCCGGGCCCAGGAGACAGCAGCTGCCGAGAAGCACCAGGACGAGCGAGCCTGGCTTGTTCACATGACTCGCTTACCCCCTGTAGAGGAAATGTGGTCACAACAACTGTTGGGTGGGTTACAGGGTGACTCAGTGTCACCAGGGGTGGAAGGAACGTGAGACTGAAGTAGTTTCCTGCAAGGTGCTGTCAGGGCCGGTTGTCCGCAGCCTGCAGCCTCACCCTGCTCTCACCAGTGCCCGAGGGGAGGCGGCCATCAGCACTGTATTTGGCCGCAGGGCCCTGGGTCGGCTCCGTGCCCGACTCCACCTCCAGTTTAGAATGGGGTTCACTTTGTCAAAGCACATCCCCACACCCTCTGGTCATGGTTCACCCTTCTGGCAACCCCCTGAAGTAGTGGGGTGGGGGGGAGTATTCTTCTACTTATTTCACTACTGAGAGAACTGAGGCCCAGAGAAGGAGGGAGACTTGTCCAAGGACACACAGCAAGCCTGTAGGAGAGGCTAGAATAGACCCCGGCTCCCTTTCCCCAACAAAGCATTTTCTGCACCACTCAGGTGTCCAGGATGAGTAATGTCACCGGTAACCATTTACTGAGCCCTTGTTAAGCTCCAGATGAAGTAGTCTATCATGTCCTCCCAGGGTCAGTGCTGTTCTCGCTCTCATATTACGGACATTGAAAGGCCAGGCTCAGGGGGCACCTGGGTGGCTCAGTCGGTTAAGCGACTGCCTTCGGCTCAGGTCATGATCCTGGAGTCCCAGGATCGAGTCCCACATTGGGCTCCCTGCTCAGCGGGGAGTCTGTTTCTCCCTCTGACCCTCCCCCCCTCATGCTCTCTCTCTCTCTCTCATTCTCTCTTTCTCTCTCAAATAAATAAAATCTTAAAGAAAGAAAGGCCAGGCTCAGAGTGGAATTTGGTCAGGCCGAGAAAAGAGAAATCCCAGCAGAGATCCAGCAGGAGGGGCCTGAAGGCACAGAGGTCCCTTGTCTCTCCTTCTAGGTTGAGTCATGTCCACCATGGGCTGCTGATCTTCCCCCTTGCCTCTCCCTCCCTGGCCCAGTGTCAAGTTGGGGAAGGGAGCACCACATGCTCCTTCCTTTTTCCCCCAGATGTTGGGGAACCACTGAGTAAGCAGGAGGCAGGGCCAGAGGCCAGGGTCACGGTGGGACACGTGGGCCACCATGCATTGCGGGTGCTCCTAGAGATAAGGAGGCTGGCAGGGGCAAAGGACGCAGCCTTCTTAGAGCTGTCTGAGCCCTGTTTTCCGAGCTGGGTCTGCGCGTCGGAAGGACAAGGCAGCAGAAAGGTGGGCAAGGACTCTGGGAGTTTTGTAGAAGCTCAGGAAAGGGGTGGTGGGCTGGGATCCGTGAGCAAAACCGGACCTGCAGCCAGCCCCCTAGAGAAGGGGCCCTTAAACACTGGAACAGGTGACCAAGAGCAGAATCTTCCTCTTGAAGAGCTTTCTGAACAGGGTAATGGCAAATGGTATTAACTCAACATGCATATAATTTTCCTTTTTATCTTTTTTCTTTCTTCTTTCTAATTAAAAACAAATCCCCCACATAGTACACAAATTCACACACACTGAAAAGATTTAAACAGTATTAAAAGTCTAGACCTGTGTTGTCTAATACATTAGCCACTAGCCACATAGAGCTGTTTTACAAATTAAATCAATTAAAATGAAGTAACATGGGCACCTGGGTGGTGCAGTCGGTTGGGCATCCGACTGTTGGTTTCAGCTCAGGCCGTGATCTCAGGGTTGTGAGATCGAGCCCCAACACATCAGGCTCCGTGCTCAGCGTGGAGTCAGCTAGGGTCTCTCTCTCCCTCTCTCTCTGCCCCTCCCCCGGTGCTCACTCTCTCTCTCTCTCTCTCTTTCTCTCTCTCTCTCTCCAAAATAGATAAATAAATCTTTTTTTTTTTAAGATTTTATTTATTTATTTGACAGAGACAGCGAGAGAGGGAACACAAGCAGGGGGAGTGGGAGAGGGAGAAGCAGGCTTCCCGCGGAGCAGGTAGCCCGATGCGGGGCTCGATCCCAGGACCCTGGGACCATGACCTGAGCCAAAGGCAGACACTTAATGACTGAGCCACCCAGGTGCCTGACAAATCTTTAAAAAAATAAATTTAAAAAAATAAAATGAAGTAACAGTCTCACCAGCCATACTTCAAGTCCCCCATAGCCGCAGGCAGCTAATGGGGACCACACTGGATAAGGCAGGCATAGAACATTTCCATCATCATCCACCATCCTTGGGGGCAGCACTGACCACACCATAAGCTGGGAGAACTCTCCTGGCTGGAAAATCATTTTTGGAATCGGGTTGGTTCCTTTGGACCTGTTTTGTGTTACGTATGTTGGGGTATCCACCTTTCCTCCCACAAAATTCCATCTGGCCTGCCCAGCTCCTGGACCCTGTGGGTATGCGGATGATATCTCCCATGTTTTCCAGATGGGAAGAAGGCAAGAGGGCCACAGGTACGGGGAGGATGGGGTCAGGTCTGTCCCTAGGAACAGAAGCCCTTCCCCTTGGTTTGTCCCGGGTGGCTGAGTTGCGGCCAGGCAGGGACCGCGGTGATCTATCCGAGTCCCCGCATGTGGTGCCATATCATCTGTGACAGGGAGACACAGATGAGCAGATGGTCTCCGGGAAGACTTGCTCCTAGGCATCCATTCCTCCATTTTTATCATGCCCCTGAAGTGTTCACTTATTGTCTTCTCATTTTCATAAGAGAGTACAGTCAAGGGTAAAGAAGGAGAAAGAAGTCACTTAATTTCAGGATTAACAACTACTGTTGGACCAGTTTACACTCGCGCCGACAGAGCAGAAGGGCTCTGGTTCTCCCACATCCTCCCGGGCGCTCAGTAATGCAGGTCTTCTTCATGATAGCTGTTCCTGTGGGCTCTTGGAGTTGTCATTCCAGATTCCTAGATTCTTCATGCTGTTGAGAATCTTCATGTACTTGTTGACCATTGGGAAGTCCTCTGTGTGAAGTTCAAGTGTCTTGCTCATTTTTCTATCTGCTTCTATTTGTCTTGCCTCTTCCTTATTGATATGCAGGAGTTCTGTGCTTAAGCTGGGTATCAGCCTGTTGTTGGTTATGCGAGTTACCAGTATCTTCTCCCACTGAGGACTTGACTTTACTCTCTTAATGGCATCTTGATGAACAGAAAGTCTTCATTTTAATGCAATCCAATGTATCCATTTTTTTAAGGTCAGTGTGTGTGTACTGGTTAAGAAGTCTCTCTCTTCCATCAGATTATGAAGATATTCTTTATTTTCTTCTAGAAGCTTTTTGTTTTGCTTTCCACATTTAGGTCAGGACAGAGTCTCCCTGGAACTGATTTTTGTATGCTGTGAAGAAGAGTCAAGTTTCTTTTTTCTGCCCATGTGGATACCCTGTTGTCTCAGCACATTTTGTTGCAAAGACTGCCCTTTCCTCAATGTCCTACTGTGACCGGGCATAAATCAAGGGACTGTGTGTGTGTCGGTCTGTTTCTGCACTCTTCTAGTCCGCCGACCTACATGTCTATCCTGCACCAATACCACACCATCTTAATCACTGTAGCTTTAGAGTAAGTCTTGGTACCTGGCAAACAAAATCCTACCCCGTTCTTCAAGTGTGTCAGGGATAACCTTGGCCCTTAGCATCTCTGCGTGCCTTTTCACGGGACACCTTTGGGAATCTAACTGGAATTGCATTGATTCTTTAGATCAGTGTGTGTAGAATTCATACCTTGGCATTCCATGGACAAGATCTGTCCTTCCATCTGTTCTCATCTTATATGTTTATGATGTTTACTGTTTCATGTTATAAGCAGGAATCTGGAGGGGTTTGGCAGAATGGGTTAAGAACGTGGACTATAGATTCAGAAACCATCAGGGTTCAAATCCCAGCTCTGCCGCTTACTAATTCCATAGTTTTAGTGAATGGCTTAACTTCTGTGCCTCAGTTTTCCCCCTCTGTAAAATGGGAATGATAACCAGAGTGATCTCACAGGGTTATTTTAAAGGATTGATGTAGTTAATATAGAGCAATGCCTGGTGCATAGACATCTCTGGAAACATTATTAGTTTATTTTTGAGTATGTAATACATTCACAGGATTCAAAATAAAAGTATATTTTTAAAAAGATGTATAGTGAAAAATTCTTACCACCTTTATTCCCTGTGTGCCTGTTCCCACCCTTGCCCAACTAGTTACTGGTTTCTCCTATCTTCTTCCAGAGTTTCTTTATTCAAATACAAATAATCTTTTTTTTTTTTCCAACAAAGGAGCACGATAAACGTATAGTTCTGCATTTGCTTTTATCATTTAACCACATATCCTGGAAACCTTTCCATATCAGTATACAGAGGGCCTCTCCATTCTTTTTTTAACCATTGCCTGGTACCCATCTATTTACGTCACCCCTTTACGATGGATGTTTAGATTGTTTCCAGTCTTTTCCCAGTTGCGGACAATGCTGTAGTGAACCCAGGGAGTATCTTTGTCTATTCATCATTTTGCACACGTGCAACTATATCTTTATAGATATATGATTCCAGGGCTTGTATTAGATTAAATATCTAAAATTGCTTTCAGAGGCACCTGGGTGGCTCAGTCGGTTAAGTGTCTGCCTTCAGCTCAGGTCATGATCCCAGGGTGCTGGGATCGAGTCCTGCATGGGGCTCCCTGCTCTCCCTCTACCCTTCCCCCCTGCTCATGATCTCTCTCTCTCTCTCAAATAAATAAATAAAATCTTTTTTAAAAATTGCTTTCTTTGTAGGTCAAAGATAATTGGATGTTGCCAACAGTACTAATCTTTCCTCAATCATTCAGTCGTTAACAAAATTTCATCGAGCACCTATTCTGTGCTGAGCCTGGGCACACAGCAGTAGATATGACCCGCCCTGGAACACAGAGTGAGGGGAGGGGAGGAGACGGGCAGAGACAAGCGGTATTATTCGCCATTTGATTCCACCTTTTGATGTCTGTAAGTCACGTTGCAGTAAACATCTCTGTCCATGGAGTTTTATCATACTTTTTCTTAAAGATTTTTAAAAATTTATTAATTTGAGAGAGTGGGTGTGAGAGAGCACAAGCAGGGGGAGCGGCAGAGGGGGAGAGAGAAGCAGGCTCCCTGCTGCGCAGGGAGCCCAATACGGGGCTCGATCCCAGAATCCTGGGAACACAACCTGAGCCGAAGGCCAGCGCTTAACTGACCGAGCCACCCAGGCGCCCTTCTCATACTTTTAAAATATCTCTTTGAGATAGATTCTAGAAGGGAAATGACCTACAATGCACCATCTTAGCCAAAACAAGAAAGCGGTGTTCTCTAGATCTGCTTGTACAGAACCCCACTCAGTTCAACATCTAAAATCCCCTTAATGAGAACTTTTCTTTTTGAAAGTTACAAATTGTTTTAATTATTTTTTGAACAGGTGATATAGTCACATGGTTCAAATTCAAAAGGTACAGAAAGGTATGCAGTGAAGCACCTCCCTCCCACCCCCAGCCTCCCAGTCCCTCACCCAGGGATCCCTCTCCTGTGTCTTTACAGAGGTGGCCTCAGCCCATCTCAACATACATATGTCACAGATGCCCACTGGCCTTGGTGACCTGGGTTCTTGTGTCCCCCCTGCCTCCAGCTTCAGTCCCAGGCAGGAAGTTTGTCCCCCAAGTCCTGTCTTCGCCAGTAGCCATCTCCATGTTCAGTGAAGTTTCTAAGAATTTTTGGAGGGGAGGGAGGGAAATGTCAGCTGCTCTTTCACTATGTATGATTATTTTTGTAATCATTATTATGATGAGTCTAGACTTTTGTCTGGTCCATAGTAGATGCTCAGTAAATACTCACTGGATAAATGAATGGATGCTACTAACATCAATGAATGTTTGCTGTATTCTGGGCTCTATCCTAAACTCTTTACAGGAATCTCATAATGTAGTAATGCTTATATTTCCGATCCTAAGCGTAAGAGAATTGAGGCAGAGAGAGATTTAGTCACTTGTCAAGTTCACCAAGTGGGATTCTAATCCAGGCTGTCTTGTTCCCTGAGCCCATGCTTAAACCACTAGTCAACACAGCCCTTGTTGTCACTCAAAACCTACTGCACACAGCACTGTGGAAAGAATTGGTCTTACCGTCTGTGAGCTGGGTCCTGATGGGAGTGGACAGTCCTAGCCTCAGACTGGTGTGGGGGGAGGCTGTCAGCAAGGCCAGGAGGCTGAGTCAGCTTCGGCTGGGTTCCAGGGGCTGGCTGGGATAAGGAAAGGGGCTGGGACCTGTGAGCCAGAGGAAGTTACAGAGGGAGGGTGGAAGAACTTGACCCAGGTTCCCAGGAGGCTGTGGGTGCCCAAGGCTCTCAAGAGCACAGATGGGCCAGGGCCAAAGGCCAGGCATTGGGAAGCTCTGAGCCAGCAGTCAGAGCCTCTGAGAAACAGGGTCCAGGGGCAGGCCTGGTAGTGGGAGCAGCCAGCAGAGGGCTTAGCATGGAAGCCAGGTGCTTCCTGTGGGCTCCACCAGGGCCCAGGAGGGGCTCAGTCTGAGCAGGTGGAAGCCCTCGGGATCAGCGGAGAAGCCAGTAGGCAGCCTGGGAGGCAGGCCTGGGAGCTTGGCGGTGCCTGACACACACCAGGCGATAGAGGTCTGCAGCACACACAGGTGTGGAAAGTTCGAAGGCCTTTGACCTGCTAGTCCCCTTGATGTGGGCTGTGACGTGCGAACTCAGACAGCCTGACCCGTTCTCTGCACTTCCGGGGTCCGGAAGACCTGCTTAAGCTGACTTCCCCTCTGAATGGCTGTGGGCAGGGGCCCACAGAGCCTCATCCCAGCTTCCCTGGGGCTAACCCGCCAAGGGTCAGGGGTCTCAAGCTGCACCCTGTGTCCCCCCTCGTCATAGAAGGCCTTTTGGTTTCTGGGTGGAGAGAAACCCAGGGAACTTTCACACCACACGATTTCCCATACACTGTCCTTGGAGCCCCAAGCATCAGTGGGAGCACACCAGAGCCTTGTGTAGTTATTTAGCCTGTGAAACTGGGCTGGAGGCATTTGTCGTGTGTTTGCACATTGTGTGTGTGAGACATTTCGATTCTGAAACTGGCTGCTTCTCTCCCATCCCCCTGTGACGGCCATGGTCAGCCTGGAGCCATGTTTTGGGTCCCGGGTGCACCAAGGGCTGTGCCAAAGGGGGAAATCAGGCAGCAGCTGCGGCTCAGCTTCCACCCATCGAGGAAAAAGCCTCTGGCAGAAAGGAAGCCACAGAGAAGCTGGGCTGGCCGCCTGCTTTTTCTCAGGCTGTCTGCTGGGGCAGAGCCAGCCCGGCTAAGAGAAGCCTTCCAGTGGCATCTAGCCAAGGGTCAGTTGAGTCCAGAATCATGGAATGCATAGTGCTGGAAGGAACCTTAGTCCCCGGCCTGATCCATGTCAGTAAATGCACAGCCCAGCTGCTGCGTGTCTCCAGTACAGAGCCCGTGGCAGACATCATAGTAGATTCCAGCATTCTTTCTCTGCTGAGCCTTCAGCCTCCCAGTCTAGGCAGCTGCTGCCGGTTGACTGGCTTCGTGTGGACATCCAACCCCCTTGCCATCCCAGATCTAGCTCAGCCTTCTCATTTGACTGAAGGGGCTGCTGAGCCTAGAGAGGGGAAGTGAGTTACCCAAGGTCACATAGTTATCAACAGAAGGAGAATGTGGTCTCCTGAGTGTGAGCTCAGTGCCACTTCCTTCATATCATACCTGTTCTCCTGATGAATACGGCATTTGTCATGTCACTATTCATCTCATAAACTTGTTATCTCCCTTCATTTCCACAATGTGATCCCAACCTCAGAACACACAAAAAAAATTTCCCACCATTTCCCCAGAGTGTTGCGTAGGTAGCTGGAGAAAAGCGGATGCTGTCTCGGGTCACGTTAATAGAGTAGAATATCTAGATTGTGGGAAGTGATGATTATGCTTCTTTCTTTGCTGCTCAGGGCACACCTAGGGAATCATTTCCCTGTTTGAGACTCTACATTTCAAAAATACAAAGACAGAGGAGACTCAGCATGCCCCACCAGAAGGATAAAAAAACAGTGTAATGAGGGGGGCTCAAAACCGCTCTGTAATTTACAGTCAATTGATTTTCAACAAGGGTGCCATGAAAATTCAAAAGAATAATCTTTTAACAAATGGTGCTGGGACAAGAAGATATCCAAATGTAAAAAAAGGAGGTTAGGGGGCGCCTGGGTGGCTCAGTCGTTAAGCGTCTGCCTTCGGCTCAGGTCATGATCCCAGGGTCCTGGGATCGAGCCCCGCATCGGGCT
>NW_027967762.1:0-1141 GCF_054177405.1 Leptonychotes weddellii
AGGTGGTCCTGAATCTTCCGTGATAATTGGTCCTGACTACCAAGGAGGACTAGGTTGCTACTACACAATGAAGTTCGTCTGGAATGCAGAGGTCCCCTGGCCTGTTTCTCATTATTCATGGGACCTTGTGATTAAAATCAATGAATAACAGCAACAATCCAATAGGAAAAATGTTAACGGCTCAGACTTTCCAGAAATTAAGGTTTTGTTACCCTATCAGGCAAAGAACTAAGTCTAGCCAAGATGCTTGTGGAAGGCAAATGGTATAAAATATAGGTAGTGGAAAAAAGGTAGTTTTAAATACCATCTAGAACTATATGATCGGTTGTAGGAATGAGGACTGT
This sequence comes from Leptonychotes weddellii, assembly GCF_054177405.1. Taxonomy (NCBI): domain Eukaryota; kingdom Metazoa; phylum Chordata; class Mammalia; order Carnivora; family Phocidae; genus Leptonychotes; species Leptonychotes weddellii. The sequence continues at coordinate 345 of NW_027967762.1, forward strand.
CATAGTTATGAGCACCTGCTTCTCTTATTTTAATATGAATATATGTATGCATATATTAACCATTTTTTCACGTTCTCTTCTCCCATTCGCATATCATATACTATAAAATGTTGTAGTGGTAATTAAGTTTGTATCTACATACTTAAATTGTCAGATATCAAATGGACAATGTGATTCAACTAGAACAGGAATGAGCATCACCCAAAGATCGATAAAGGGATGATGTAACCTCTGTTGAGGAGAAAGTTGAATATTTGGGGGTGTAAGAAAGATATGTGCATTATGTTTGGCAAGGATATGATTTTTCTGTTGTCTTTGTTGGAAATTAAATTAACTATAGCTTTCTTTTATATACCTTTGTAGTTTTACCTCTAATGTTACTTTCTAAACAATTTCTTCTCTCTCTCTCACACACCCCCCCCCACACACACTGTAATATTAGAGAGACACATACATGTACAGGAGCACCTTAACTAAAATATTTTTCACCTAGTTTCATCTCTGTATTCTCTCCGAAAGACAAGTACCCTAGCTTGGTCTCACTTCTCTTCAAATGTCTCTTGCCTGACCTATCTAATGACCTCAGCCCTTCCACCTACCACAACTCCAGCACTGACTGAGACCCAACTTTCTTTCAATCGAAACATTTCTCTACTGTTTTTTTTAATTAGCTTATTAGATTAATTTATACCCAACCCCTTTTAAATTTTTCGTATCTCCTGAGTTGGGATTTCAGAAGGGAGCCTGTAGATTTTATTAATTCACCATCTTGCCAAAAACCCTAATTTCTTTTCTGA
>NW_027967763.1:0-208 GCF_054177405.1 Leptonychotes weddellii
CCTCTAGGATCTTGATGGATTCCTGTCACACATTTAGGTCTTTCATCCATTTTTAGTCTATTTTTGTGTATGGTGTTAGAAAGTGGTCCAGTTTCATTCTTCTACATGTGGCTATCCAGGTTTCTCAACACCATTTTTCCATTGAATATTCTTTCCTGCTTTGTTGAAGATTAGTTGACCATAGAGTTGAGTGTGCATTTCTGGGCTC
>NW_027967764.1:0-208 GCF_054177405.1 Leptonychotes weddellii
AATAATAATTTCCTCCATATCAGTGAATACTGTTCTTGTATATTAGCCTTCCCGGGGCTGTGGATGTCAGTAAGCACTACTCATATCTTTTTTTTTTTTTTTATTCTTATGTTAATCCCCATATATTACATCATTAGTTTTAGATGAAGTGTTCCATGATTCATTGTTTGTGTATAACACCCAGTGCTCCATGCAGAACGTGCCCTCC
>NW_027967765.1:0-208 GCF_054177405.1 Leptonychotes weddellii
GGGGGGGGTGGCGCGGCCAGACTGGAGGAGGTACTCCGAACTATTGTTACTCCAAGTAGACTCTTCAGAGCAGGTTTCCAAGATGCAGCACTTAGTCAATGCTCAGACTGTGCCAGTGAGCAGAACCAGGACTGCTGAGACTCTCAGTCTGGAAGCATATGTCCCTCGTGAAATCAGGTGACTGACTCAGGATCCAGCAGAGTGAGAA
>NW_027967766.1:0-208 GCF_054177405.1 Leptonychotes weddellii
CAAATGATGAATAATAAAGAAACTGAAAAAAAGAGAGATAAACAACTACTGGATCAGGAGGGGAAAATTCGAGAGATAAGTGATACCATAAGATGAAACAATATTAGAATAATTGGAATCCCAGAAGAAGAAGAAAGAGAGAGGGGGGCAGAAGGTATATTGGAGCAAATTATAGCAGAGAACTTCCCTAATTTGGGGACGGAAACAG
>NW_027967767.1:0-208 GCF_054177405.1 Leptonychotes weddellii
GAAAGAAAGGAAAGAAAGAAAGAAAGAAAGAAAGAAAGAAAGAAAGAAAGAAAGAAAGAAAGAAAGAAAACCCAGGCCTGCCAAGCCCTAGACCGGAGGTCCACAAACTTTTTCTGAAAAGTATTTTCAGCCTTTGTGGACCATAGGCTCTCTATGTTGCATCATCTCTGCTCTTGAAGCATGAAGGCAGCCATATCTGTTATGTAAA
>NW_027967768.1:0-208 GCF_054177405.1 Leptonychotes weddellii
CCCAGCAGGAGAAGAGAAATAATAAAGATCAGAGCAGAAATCAATGAAATAGAAACTAAAAGAACAGTAGAACAGATCAACGAAACTAGGAGCTGGTTCTTTGAAAGAATTAACAAGATCGATAAACCCCTGGCCAGACTTATCAAAAAGAGAAGAGAAATGACCCAAATCAACAAAATCATGAATGAAAGAGGAGAGATCACAACCA
>NW_027967769.1:0-208 GCF_054177405.1 Leptonychotes weddellii
AAAATCTTTAAAAAAAAAAAAAGAGAGACTCCATTTAAAAAAAAAAGATTTGTTTATTTATTTATTTGAGAAAGAGAGAGAGTGGGAGTGGGGGGAGGAGCAGAAGCAGAGGGACAAGGAGACTCCATGCCGAGTGCGGAGCCCGATGCAAAACTTGACCCCCGACCCTGAGATCACCTGAGCCAAAATCAAGAGTCAGTTGCCCAGC
>NW_027967770.1:0-208 GCF_054177405.1 Leptonychotes weddellii
CCATCCAGAACCCCAGAATGTGACCTTATTTGGAAATAGAGTCTTGGTGGATGGAATTCCTCAAGAGGAGATAATACTGAAGATGGCGGAGAAGTAGGAGACCTGGATTTTGTCTCCTCTCAGGAATTCAGCTGGATAGGGATCAAACCATTCTGAACACCTACAAACTCAACAGGAGATCGAAGAAAAGAATAGCAACAACTCTCTC
>NW_027967771.1:0-208 GCF_054177405.1 Leptonychotes weddellii
CCGAGGGGGTAGCCTGGTGGTGGGTATTGAGGAGGGCACATTCTGCATGGAGCACTGGGTGTTATGCACAAACAATGAATCATGGAACACTTCATCTAGAACTAATGATGTAATGTATGGGGATTAACATAGCAATAAAAAAAAATAAAATAAAATAAAATAAAACAGAGGATTTGCCATTCAGGTTTTCATATGCTGGTCTGCAGCG
>NW_027967772.1:0-208 GCF_054177405.1 Leptonychotes weddellii
AGACCTCTGCCTATTCTAGGGTCCGAGGTGAAGTGGGACAGGGAGCAGGGAGAAAGGAGGCATGGACTCCTCCCCCTCTGGTTGGAGTGGCCTGGGGATGTGGATCGCAGAGAAGCCCCTTTCAGCCTGGACCTGTTGTCACAGAAGCCAGGACATTAGCCTCAAGCATCATGCAGGTTTACTTAGGACGCAGCAACTATCTAGGTCC
>NW_027967773.1:0-1141 GCF_054177405.1 Leptonychotes weddellii
CTGGGGCTTTGCAACAAGAAGGGCAGCAGTGAGAGAGAGTGCCACTGAGACCAGAAAGGTAGGAGGACAAATGAACAACGTTTTGGCTAAGCCAATGGAAAGGGGAATCCAAGAAAGCAGGGCTAGTCAACCATGTCAGGTGTAGGGGAGGTCAAATACAATGAGGAAGGGGCAGAGGGTGATGATGGTGGACTGCCAGCCTCTTGGTGAGTGAGGAATGTGGCCCAGCTGCATTGGTACTGAGTTCCACTCAGGAAGAAGCTTTGTTTACTCTCCAGCATATGGCTCTACACGCTTTACCAGACAAACTGCCTGGGCCATTAAGATAATTTATTTCTGTATTTGCTAACCTTAAAATCTTAGAAACATGTGTTTATTCTGTATCTTTTATGAAGTCAAAGTCTCACTATGAAAAGAGTTACCATCTTTTTCATTTTATCTAGTTTCTATAGGTGGTCAGGCCTCTCCTCACCCCACTAGATGGGAAAGGCATATCAATTTCAGATTAAAGAATTTATCTGAATTGGATGTGTTGTTTTGATTTAGAAATTTCTGAAGAATGTGCAGTTTTCACAGACCACACAATGAAGAAAAGAAAGATGTCCCAACTTTTCCTGCTTTGGACTCTGCTTTCTTTGGAGTTGGTTTCTTTTAGTATAGATCATTGAATGTGTTGTAGTTTTACTCCCTAGAATAAGATGAAATCAACCACAAAAGTGGTAAAGAGAGAGAGAGCACGAGCAGAGGGGGAGAGGGAGAGGCAGAAGCAGACTCCATGCTGGGCAGGGAGCCCAACACAACTCGGGGAGGATCCCAGGACCCTGGGATCATGACCTGAGCCAACGGCAGATGCTTAACCACCCAGGTGCCCCTGAATTGCATACTTTAAATGGTAAATGTATGGTACGTGAATTCTAGCTCAATAAAGCTGTTAATTTAAGAAAAAGCTGTTATTTTTAAAAAGTGGTATGTTTTCCTTTTTGTCCCCAGCTATTGCTGACTCAGTGCCCCTGAGAGTTTAAGCTATAGTCAAGTATGATTATTTTTCTTTTTTTATTTATTTTTTTTAAAGATTTTTTTAAATTTATTTGAGAGAGAATGAGATAGAGAGCATGAGAGGGGGGAGGGTCAGAGGGAGAAG
>NW_027967774.1:0-208 GCF_054177405.1 Leptonychotes weddellii
GGTGCTGGTGCTGGCTGTGGTGAATGATCCTCACTACCTAGGAGGAATGGACGGCTACTCCACAATGAAAGTGAGGGAGAGTATGTCTGGAATACAAGAGATACCTTAGGGTGCCCTATGATTAAAGTCAACATAAAATTATAGCAACCCACTCCAGCAGCAGGCTGGTTATGGCCCAAGACCCTTCAGGGATGAAGCAGCAGGTAAA
>NW_027967775.1:0-208 GCF_054177405.1 Leptonychotes weddellii
AAGAGGGAAGAGGAGGAGGAAGGAGATGAAGAAGAGAAATGTCAGGATTTCTCCTGGAAAAGCCAAATGAAATAGGGAGGATTGAGACCCCACCCTGGCTGGCGATGGGCAAGCATCCCCTCCCCGGTTTATGTTCCATCTCCCCACAAGCAGGGGTGTGTGTGAGGAGGGGCTCTTTCCCACACTGCCCCCTCCCCTCACAGTGTCC
>NW_027967776.1:0-208 GCF_054177405.1 Leptonychotes weddellii
CTTGGGCTTTTTTTTTTTTTTTTCTTTTTAATTAAGGAGATTAGCCCTTCAGGGTATCATACTTTTCCCCCAGATTATTGTCTTTTTAATTTTTTTTTTTAAAGATTTTATTTATTTCTTTGACACAGAGGGAGAGAGTACAAGCAGGGGGAGCGGCAGAGGGAGAGGGAGAACCAGGCTCCCCACTGAGCAGAGAGCCTGATGTGGC
>NW_027967777.1:0-208 GCF_054177405.1 Leptonychotes weddellii
CGGAAAGCAATCACCAAGGTAGCATTAATTTCTGTCCTTGAGAACTAGTTGATTGTGGAAGGAGGCTCAAATGGGGGAGCCGTAACTCTAAGAGTAGCCACGTTCTCTGACCCTGTCCGGCTGCATCCCCCCCACACCGCTCCCAGCCCCTCTGGCTGAGCCCCGGGAGTGGGTGTGTAGAAAGGCTGTGACTTCACGCGCAGGGACC
>NW_027967778.1:0-208 GCF_054177405.1 Leptonychotes weddellii
TCATTTCTACTTGGTTCAAGCCACCCTCACGCTTCACTTGGGATTGCTTAAAATACCAGCCTCCTTGCTAGTCTTCCTGCCTCCGGTCTTGCCCCCTTTTCAATTTACCTTCCACCCTACAGCTGAAAAGCATCAGTAAGGGAAACCTCAGAGCCCCTCCCCCAGCTCGCAGACCCTCAGTGATGAGATCCTTGCCTGTCCCTCCACA
>NW_027967779.1:0-208 GCF_054177405.1 Leptonychotes weddellii
AAAATTAATGATGTAATGTATGGTGATTAACATAACATAATAAAAAAAATAACTTCTTATTTTATTATGGTTATAATATACCATCTAAAAGCATTTTTATAACTATGTTGTACAGAATATCAAGATTCCATGAAGCATCTCTCAAGGTGCCCTTGAAAGAATATATGCTCTGGTAAGAGTGTAAGGAAAACCTCTTCTCTCCTCGTAT
>NW_027967780.1:0-208 GCF_054177405.1 Leptonychotes weddellii
TGTTTCTGGAGTTTTATCTTGTTCCTTTGTTTGGTACATAAGTTTTCTGTATTTTTTCTTTTTTTTTTTTTTTTTTACTCTCTGTGCTGGTTTCTGCACTTACATAAAACAGCCATCTCTCTCAGTCATAATGGAGTGATCACACATAAACTTATGAATCAGTCCAACCCAAGCTTTTTGTTGTCTCTCAAACTTTTGGATTGTCAAA
>NW_027967781.1:0-208 GCF_054177405.1 Leptonychotes weddellii
ATAAACATTGGGGTGCACGTACCCCTTCGGATCCCTACTTTTGTATCTTTGGGGTAAATACCCAGTAGTGCAATTGCTGGATCATATGGTAGCTCTATTTTCAACTTTTTGAGGAACCTCCATACAGTTTTCCAGAGTGGCTTAAGCATTGGTTTTTTTAACCATAAAAACAATAAAGGAAAAATAGGAGACATATAATTATTGAAAT
>NW_027967782.1:0-208 GCF_054177405.1 Leptonychotes weddellii
CGGCTTTGCTTTTCTTTTTCAACATTCCTCTGGCTATGCGGGGTCTTTTCTGGTTCCATACAAATTTTAGGATGATTTGTTCCATTTCTTTGAAAAAAGTGGATGGTATTTTGATGGGGATTGCATTGAATGTGTAGATTGCTCTAGGTAGCATTGACATCTTCACAATATTTGTTCTTCCAATCCATGAGCATGGAACATTTTTCCA
>NW_027967783.1:0-208 GCF_054177405.1 Leptonychotes weddellii
AGTGAATGCACTAGTCTGTATTCCCACCAACAGTGCACGAGGGTTCCCTTTGCTCCAACATCCTCGCCAACGCTTGTTATTTCTTATCTTTTTGAATCTAGCCAGTCTGACAGATGTGTGGTGACATCATCCTACTGTGGTTTTGATTGCATATCCCTGATGATGAGTGATGTTGAGCATTTTCTCATGGACCTGTCGGACATCTGTG
>NW_027967784.1:0-1141 GCF_054177405.1 Leptonychotes weddellii
ATTCACAGCAATGCCCCAGAAATGAGTAGTGGAGAACAGAGAACACAAAGTCATGCAGCCCTCACTGTCCTTCCTACTCAGCCTTTGGTCTGAGAGAATTTTAGGAAATGTTGTCAGAGGTTTTTAAAGACAGAAAGATCAAGTCAAAATTGAAAAGTCTTCTCTATATATGATCAAAAGGAACCTTTGGGTTATGGGTCAGACCTTCTGTCTACAAATCCATCTAGACTCCTTATTTACTCCATCATGGACCCTGAGCAGGAATCCTGGAGGAGGACCATCTGAATGGCAGGGTCAGAGATGGGTAATGCTTTTGATAATTTCTGTTTCTCTCAACTATGTTGTGCAGGTCCTTATGCTCTTCCCACTTTTACTGAAGATAAGGGACATTGGGCCTACAGAATATGAAGATACCACAGAAACAACCTAAAGAATGGAACATCTGGGAATTAAATAATCATATTTTATGACTCCAACAGAAGCAGGCAGAACAAACAAATGAACAAGCAAAATTACAGAAGAAAAAGCAAACCGATGATTGGGAATCCTGAGGGAGACTACCACAAATCCAGCTCGTAACAACACAGAGAAACATCATCCTCAAATGCCATGTTCAGAAATGACCTTTCTTCGTGCAATAATCTATGATTGTTCCAATGGTTTATATTCAGTCCAGCCTCTCTGACCCAGCTGTCAGAGCCCTGCCCTAATTCTACCCCAACCTTCAGGCCCATTACCTCCTTCCTAACTCAGCTCCTCACATCCTGACTTACCATTCCTGGGATGAGCCTGTGGCCTGTGTAAGTACCTGTCCTGCCAGGGATGCCCTCCTCACTCCTTTCTGCCCAATCTTGACTCTCTAGCTCTTCTCAACACTATTCTACAACCTTCCTCCTCCCCATCTAGGAAAACTTTCCTAAGCCATCCAGACTGATCCCCATCTCCAACCTTCCTCCCCTTCCCACCAGCACTCACAGCCTGTCCTGATGTTCAGCTGAAACTAATTTTCCCTTTCTGTCTGGTGGTGTCCTGGGTTTGTCACTTAAATTCCTTTATAGTCTAAAAGCTTCCAAGGGCTGGACCAGGATCTGTATGCCTCCTCATTCTAGATTCCACATTCCCATCTCCAACCCTCACTACA
>NW_027967785.1:0-208 GCF_054177405.1 Leptonychotes weddellii
GGAGAGCATAGGCAGTAATTTCCCTGACATCAGCAGTTTCAACATTTTTCTAGATATGTCTCCTGAGGCAAGGGAAACAAAAGCAATTATAAACTATTGGGGCTACATCAAAATTAATAATTTCTATACAGAAAAGGGAACAGTCCACAAAACAAAAAGACAGCTTACTGGGTGGGAGAAGATATTTGCAACAGACATACCCAATAAA
>NW_027967786.1:0-208 GCF_054177405.1 Leptonychotes weddellii
AAAATCTTTAAAAAAAAAAAAAGAGATGAGGGGAATGTTCTAGAAGAGAAGATATGTAAAGAAGTTTGTTCACATTAGACTAAGTCTGAAGTTCCAAAGGACTCCAGGAAAATGACAAGAAAATCAGTAGGAGGATGAGAAAGGACAGGTAAAGGTCAGAGCTATGTGGAGAAGGAACTACAAGAAAAGATAATTGGCGAGCGCCTGG
>NW_027967787.1:0-208 GCF_054177405.1 Leptonychotes weddellii
ATTTAAAGTCTAAATTCTGTATCTTTTCTCAGCATAGGATTTTGAAACTACCAAAACAATTAGCTCTTGTTTTAATATTGTTACTTTCCTTTGCACAACTTTCTTAGAAAATGATTTTGAGGCTCATTCAAACTTTCTTGGCATTTGACTTTTCCATTTCTCTCTAACTTTTTTTAAAATATTTTATTTATTTATTTGATGGAGAGAG
>NW_027967788.1:0-208 GCF_054177405.1 Leptonychotes weddellii
GCTCACCTCCAGCTGAATTCAGTATGAGGTCTCCTCCATGAAGAAGAGAGTTTTGATACACTTAGGAAGGGACTGAAGGCACTGGAAAGAGAGAAAATTGATGGAGCAAAGTTGTGGCGGGTTGAGTCAGGAGATGATGCCATCAGACCCTTCCTGAAAGGAGAGCTTAGAAAAGGGAGGGACGGATCTTACTCAGAAACGCAAGTCA
>NW_027967789.1:0-208 GCF_054177405.1 Leptonychotes weddellii
CAGCGGACGACTTGGTGGGATACCTTCTCACAATGGGTCCCTTGGTTCGCCCCCCTCGTCGGCCCCCTCATATTGCTTCTTCTCATAGTAGCATTTGGTCCTTGTATTCTTAATGCCCTTACTAAGTTTATCACTACTCAAGTTGCTAAAACCAGACTCCAGTTACTCCTTACTCACTATCGCCCCTTAGAAGATGAAGATGATGCCC
>NW_027967790.1:0-208 GCF_054177405.1 Leptonychotes weddellii
GCTCACCTCCAGCTGAATTCAGTATGAGGTCTCCTCCATGAAGAAGAGAGTTTTGATACACTTAGGAAGGGACTGAAGGCACTGGAAAGAGAGAAAATTGATAGAGCAAAGTTGTGGCGGGTTGAGTCAGGAGATGATGCCATCAGACCCTTCCTGAAAGGAGAGCTTAGAAAAGGGAGGGACGGATCTTACTCAGAAATGCAAGTCA
>NW_027967791.1:0-208 GCF_054177405.1 Leptonychotes weddellii
GTGTATAGGAATGCCACTGACTTCTGTGCATTGATTTTATATCCTGCCACTTGACTGAATTCCTGTATGAGTTCTAGCAGTTTTGGGGTGGAGTCTTTTGGGTTTTCCACATAAAGTATCATATCATCTGCAAAGAGTGAGAGTTTGACTTCTTCTTTGCCAATTTGGATGCCTTTGATTTCTTTTTGTTGTCTGATTGCTGTGGCTA
>NW_027967792.1:0-208 GCF_054177405.1 Leptonychotes weddellii
GCTTGGGATTCGTGGTATGGTGTTATATTTGAGCAAACTTTAAAGTGATTATGTAATGAGTTGTTTATTTAAAGTTGTGAGTGCGCTGAATGATTATGATGTCCTATGGGGGCATACAGCAGTGGATCTGCCTAGATTTGGAAGAGACAGCAAAGTCCCTAAGGAAATAACACTTGATCTGAACACTCAACAGTGGGCAGGAATCAAC
>NW_027967793.1:0-208 GCF_054177405.1 Leptonychotes weddellii
TGAATTAAAAAAAAAAAAAAGGCCATTAATAGTAGAGAGCACTATCCTGGTCTAAGAACATCAAGCATCAATTAATTGAGTAAGTACAACCCCCACGAGGGCCTGATGTTCTGAGAAGGAATGATCTGGAATGGGCCTCACTCTTTTTTTTTTTTTTAATATTTATTTACTTATTTGACAGAGAGACAGAGAGACAGAGGGAACACAA
>NW_027967794.1:0-208 GCF_054177405.1 Leptonychotes weddellii
ATTCCCTGTGACTCAGCAGTCCCACCCCAGCTGTGTTCCCAGCAGAAATTCCGTTGTGCGTTCCCCAAAGACAGGTGTGAGGATTTCAGTGATAGTGTTTTCATAATATCCAAACTGGAAACAACTTAAGTATCTATCAATAATGCAACAGGCAAAGTGTGGAGATCGTATTAAATGGTTCATGGATCAGGCAGCATCCCGTCTACCA
>NW_027967795.1:0-1141 GCF_054177405.1 Leptonychotes weddellii
TTGGTGTCCTTCCACTATTCTGGATAAATTTCCATCTGTAATTTTTAAAAATATGATCCATCCTCCCTACCTCTATTAAGACATATGTTACACCCTATCATTATAGCCTCCCTATTTCCCATCTCCTTTTTTCATGTTTTGTTCCCCTGTATGTCACTAAGCTGCATTCCAGAACATGTTTTTGACCTATCTTCAAGTTAACTGTACTTCTCTTTAGCTATCTCTAATCTGCTGGCTAATCCATCTATTGAAATTTCATTTCACCTATTGCTTTTTATTTTAATAGTTCTTTAAAAAAAAAATACCCTCATAGTCATTTTGTGTGATCTGCTGTTCCTACCTCATATTTTCAGGTTCTCTTTGAGGACTTGTTTTTTTGTTAGTTAGTTAGTTTTGTTTTGTTTTGTTTTGTTTTGTTGTCTGTTGATTGTGCTGGTTCTCACACATAGTGCTTTATTTCCTCATGGGTTTTGTGATTTGTGCCACGAGCAGCTTATTTCCTTGGATCATTATCTCTGGAAATTCTTTGTGTCCTGGGCTAATGCTGAGTTCTTTCAAAGAGGATTCACATTTGCTTTTCACAGTAGCCTGGAGGTGCTACCAACCTGGGATGTCTTTAAATAAAATTATCTACTGGTGGTTTTTAGAGGCTACAGAGATTTTCTGAATTTAGTCTGAAAGCTTATACAATATCTTATTTATAGCTATGCATTCTCAGGGAAATGTTTTCTTCTTTTCCCAAGCAGTAAGTCTAGACAGGCAATTTCCTTGCTTTAACCATCTGCAATTAGGGTTTATTTCTGGTTCACCCTAACTAATTCTAGAAATGATAGCCCTTTGGTTCCCAGTCTTATGCAGGTATTTTGCATCAGCTTCCCTCCTTGGGGTGGTCTCTAAGATTTTAATCTGGCCTTTCACACTCATCAAAGCAGAAGCTCAAATTTTCCATTGTTCAACAGAAACCTTCTAAGTGAAAGCTAGCTTTCCACTTGCTTAACTCCTAAGGTCTGTGAATTTGCTTTGCGTCTCTGTGGATTTCTTACTTTGGTGCTATCCAACAATGCATTTAAAAGGAACAACTTGAACCATGAGAGACGATGGACTCTGAAAAACAAACAGGGTTCTAGAGGGGAGGGGGGTG
>NW_027967796.1:0-208 GCF_054177405.1 Leptonychotes weddellii
CTAGGAGGGAGGAGGTGAAGGACGTGAATGGATTGTAGAGACAAAAAAAATCCTTTTCATCCCACATTTACATTTTTTTTTATTCTTATGTTAATCCCCATACATTACATCATTAGTTTTAGATGTAGTGTTCCATGATTCATTGTTTGTGCATAACACCCAGTGCTCCATGCAGAACGTGCCCTCCTCAATACCCATCACCAGGCGA
>NW_027967797.1:0-208 GCF_054177405.1 Leptonychotes weddellii
GTATTGAGGAGGGCACATTCTGCATGGAGCACTGGGTGTTATGCACAAACAATGAATCATGGAACACTTCATCTAAAACTAATGATGTAATGTATGGGGATTAACATAAGAATAAAAAAAAATGAAAAAAAAATAATCATGGTAAGTGTGATGAAAAGCAGTATAAGGTACTAACATGTAATGTACCATGTATGGAGGACAGTATACA
>NW_027967798.1:0-208 GCF_054177405.1 Leptonychotes weddellii
AACATGGATGACTCTCAAATATATGAAGTTAAATGAAAATAGCTAAGTCACTAAAGACAGCATCCGGAGTAGCACTGTCCTGATTTTTTTTTTTTTATTCTTATGTTAATCCCCATACATTACATCATTAGTTTTAGATGAAGTGTTCCATGATTCATTGTTTGTGCATAACACCCAGTGCTCCATGCAGAATGTGGCCTCCTCAATA
>NW_027967799.1:0-208 GCF_054177405.1 Leptonychotes weddellii
AGAGAGAGACACAGCGAGAGAGGGAACACAAGCAGGGGGAGTGGGAGAGGGAGAAGCAGGCTTCCCGCCGAGTAGGGAGCCCGATGTGGGGCTCGATCCCAGGACCCTGAGATCATGACCTGAGCCGAAGGCAGACGCCCAACGACTGAGCCACCCAGGCGCCCCAAATCTTCAGGTTTCTTAATTCATGCTTATTTTGGTAGGCCAG
>NW_027967800.1:0-208 GCF_054177405.1 Leptonychotes weddellii
TCTCTAAAATAAATAAATAAATCTTTAAAAAATTATATTGTCAGAGTTATTAATTAGTGGTGACTTTTTAGTTTTTAATCCTTCAATGTATTTTTTTTATTCTTATGTTAATCCCCATACATTACATCATTAGTTTTAGATGAAGTGTTCCATGATTCATTGTTTGTGCATAACACCCAGTGCTCCATGCAGAATGTGCGCTCCTCAA
>NW_027967801.1:0-208 GCF_054177405.1 Leptonychotes weddellii
AATGGAGCACTGGGTGTTATACGCAAACAATGAATCATGGAACACTACATCAAAAACTAATGATGTAATGATGTAATGTATGGTGATTAACATAACATAATAATAAAAAAAAAAGCAGATTCAGAGTCATCTGGCAACAGCTGGCTTCTAAGAGAACTATTTCCAGGAAGTAAAAACTACTCTCTTTAGAGGAGATCAAGAGTTTCAA
>NW_027967802.1:0-208 GCF_054177405.1 Leptonychotes weddellii
GGTCACCACAGCGGTCCAGGAGCATCAGGACCACTCCACTGGTCCAGCTAAGGCCCTCCTGGAGAGAGACAGGGTCAGTGGGGCAAGATCTCTGGGGAAGGCCCCAAATCCTTTTAGGGGCTGTGAGATCCCCACCCAGAGGCTCGAGAACTGCCCAGCCCCAGGGGTGCAAAGGAGCTCCAGTCAGCCTCCTCCCTGGGGACCCACA
>NW_027967803.1:0-208 GCF_054177405.1 Leptonychotes weddellii
GGGACGCAAGGAGGCCAGGAGCCCGTGGGGCAGACAGCACGGGGCACGGCACTGGACCACGAGAGCGGGGACACGCCAGGGAACGGATGGCAGCCACGCGGGCAGCTCTAAGTGCTGAGGACCCAGAGGGCCCGAGCCAGCGCCCCCTGCTGCGCTCCCTGCCACTCACCCGGACAGATGTCTGCAGCTGGGTGACGAACTTGTCATA
>NW_027967804.1:0-208 GCF_054177405.1 Leptonychotes weddellii
CTTCAGATTCAAATAGCTCCAAATAAAACTTTCCTTCAATAATAGAGCACTGAGCGTCAGTAGATTACTTTTTTTGCTGTGCTTAGTTGGTCAAACTGTTACTCTTCCTCAATACTCCTTGAATTCTTATGCAGAATCAACTCTATGATTTTGCCAGAATCAGAGAGATTCTGGGCCATTAGTGTTTGATGATACACTTGTCTTGTAA
>NW_027967805.1:0-208 GCF_054177405.1 Leptonychotes weddellii
ATGTCCTCTTTTTTTTTTTTAAACAAGCTTCTGCTCAGCATAATGTTTTTAAGATTCATTCGTGTTGTATCAGTTTGCTTTTTCTGTAGTTACTTTTGTATGAATAATCCTCAATGTGTTATCTATTCTACTTCCTGAATCAGTTATGAAGGGTTGGTATTGTTTCTTTAAATATTTGGTAAGGGACACTTGGGTGGCTGTTGGTTAA
>NW_027967806.1:0-1140 GCF_054177405.1 Leptonychotes weddellii
CACTAAACAAATCAGAAAACACCTGAAACCGGGGCAAAAGAAAGAGAAAGAAAGAAAAAAGAAAAAAAAAGAAAGAAAAAGAAAAAGATAAAAACAAACAACCAAAAAAAAAAAACCCAGAATATGATCAAATATGACCAGGCTAGTGCATAGATCAGTGTCACACACTAGATTTTGGGCGTATTTTGGTTAGAAGAAAGTGCCTTCCAAAATTTTAAAGAAAGAAAAACATATATGTACAAAAATAATGGTAAATATGATGAAGGGATGGAATATGACTGTAAAGATGAAAATTATAAAAGAGGAGTGCCTGGGTGGCTCAGTCATTAAGCGTCTGCCTTCGGCTCAGGTCATGATCCCGACATCCTGGGATCAAGCCCTGCATCATGCTCCCTGCTCAGCGGGAAGCCTGCTTCTCCCTCTCCCCCCTCCCCCGCTTGTGTTCCCTCTCTCGCTGTGTCTCTCTCTATCAAATAAATAAATAAAATCTTTAAAAAAAATTATAAAAGATTTTATAAAAGGAATCGGGCGCCTGGGTGGCTCAGTTGGTTAAGCTACTGCCTTCGGCTCAGGTCATGATCCTGGAGTCCCTGGATTGAGTCCTGCATCGGGCTCCCTGCTCGGTGGGGAGTCTGCTTCTCTCTCTAACCCTCCTCCCTCTCATGTGCTCTCTCTTTCTCATTCTCTCTCTCTCAAATAAATAAATAAATAAAAATCTTTAAAAAAAAATATTTTATAAAAGGAATGGATAAGAATTTGGTTGAAAAAAGAAAGAAGAAGATTTAAAAAAAAAATAGGAGAGAATGTGATCAGGCAGGAGACTAGAACAAAGCCATACACTAGAGATTTAGGGTATATTTTGATCTGTTAGAAGAAACTGTATCCCATAATTTTAAAGAGAGAACAACTTATATATATATACCAAAAATAAGGTTAACTACTATGAAGGGATAAAATATGACTCTAAAAATGAAAAATAAAAAATATTTTTTTAAAAAAGAGATTGATAAGATGTTGGTTGAAAAAGGGAAAAAGAAAAATTTTAAAAAAAAGTTAAAAAAAATTAACTTTGAAGGACTAAAGAATCATGGTAAAAAAGCCATGGATTCTATGTGCAGTATTCCCCTAGTGCTGGAGTTC
>NW_027967807.1:0-208 GCF_054177405.1 Leptonychotes weddellii
GCACAGCCCCTGGGTCCACCTTTAACTGCCCCACCACTGTCCCCGCCCCCTTTACTCCACTCCTAGCCGCTTCCCCTGGTTCAGACCACACTCCTGGAGCAGCCCATTCAGTATCTATTGAACCTTTAGGTGTGTGTTGGGGAGGTGGGGAGGAGGGTACCTTATCAAAGCACAAGGTAAGTACGTTGACTCTATTTTATAGAAGAGC
>NW_027967808.1:0-208 GCF_054177405.1 Leptonychotes weddellii
ATGTTAATGTTCCCTAAAATGGAATTGTTTTCTTAAATTATTTTTTGGATGATTCATGGCTAATGTATACAAATAAGAGAGATTTTTGTGTGTTGATATTAACTGGCTGTAATCATTTTTTGTTGATTGTTTAGGAAGCTCTTTATATAAGATGATGTCATCTCTGGTCTCTGAATAGACGTAGTTCTACTGTTTTCTTTCACATGTG
>NW_027967809.1:0-208 GCF_054177405.1 Leptonychotes weddellii
ACTAATCTGGGGCGCCTGGGTGGCTCAGTTGGTTAAGCGACTGCCTTCGGCTCAGGTCATGATCCTGGAGTCCCGGGATCGAGTCCCGCATCGGGCTCCCTGCTCGGCGGGGAGCCTGCTTCTCCCTCTGACCCTCCCCCCTCTCATGTGCTCTCTGTCTCTCTCATTCTCTCTGTCTCAAATAAATAAATAAAATCTTAAAAAAAAA
>NW_027967810.1:0-208 GCF_054177405.1 Leptonychotes weddellii
CCTCTCAATTGATGCAGAAAAAACATTTGAACAAATAAAGCATCCTTTCCTGATTAAAACTCTTCAGAGTAGGGGTGCCTGGGTGGCTCAGATGGTTAAGGGTCTGCCTTCGGCTCAGGTCGTGATCCTGGGGTCCTGGGATCAAGCCCCACGTCTCCCTCTCCCTCTGCCTGCTGCTCCCCCTGCTTGTACTCTCTCTGTGTGTCAA
>NW_027967811.1:0-208 GCF_054177405.1 Leptonychotes weddellii
ACTGTCACCCAGAAGTAGGTTCACTTGTTCCCATTTTGTAGATGGAGAAACTCTTTTTTTTTTAAAATCTTCTCTTAATTTATGTGTTTTTTTTTTTATTCTTATGTTAATCCCCATACATTACATCGTTAGTTCTAGATGAAGTGTTCCATGATTCATTGTTCATGCACAACACCCAGTGCTCCATGCAGAACGTGCCGTCCTCAAT
>NW_027967812.1:0-208 GCF_054177405.1 Leptonychotes weddellii
ACTGATAACCTATTTGAAGTTAAAAGGAATGCCTCCTGAGGACTGGGTGTTAGCAGGAGCTAAGACACAAAGGATGTGGGTAAACCACCTGCGTGAGAGAAGAGGAATGGGTAGCCTGATAGCATGAGACTGGAGGACTAAGGGCGGTGAACTCACCAGTGAGAAATCCCCTGTGGTTGGGTGGCCAGAGAAAGTTTAACAAAAAGGA
>NW_027967813.1:0-208 GCF_054177405.1 Leptonychotes weddellii
GATAGTTCTACCTTCATTAGTAATCATATATTCATTTATGTGATCATTCAAAAGATATTGATGGAGGCTTTTCTTTAAAAGAAAAAGGCATTATTTGTTTCAGAGGTACAGATCTGAGATTCAACAGTCTTGCACAATTCACAGCGCTTACCAGAGCACATACCCTCCCCAGTGTCTATCACCCAGTCACCCCATGGCCGCCCCCCCC
>NW_027967814.1:0-208 GCF_054177405.1 Leptonychotes weddellii
GCAGCTATCGGCTTTAAAAAAATAATAATAAATGCTTCCCAGATTGCTGCAAGCCTTTGGTTAATTTCCCAAGTTCTGAAAAAGTTGTTTCTGACAATTTTTGCCAGTGTTTTCATTACTTTTATGGAGGAGGGAATTTTCAGAGGTCCTTAAAATTGCCATTTTTGCTGATGTCATTCCTCCTTTTTCTTAGAGGTACATAAAATAA
>NW_027967815.1:0-208 GCF_054177405.1 Leptonychotes weddellii
ATTGCTTAGGTTAAGAGGCTATTACAAATCAGATTATGTCAGTCTTTCACATGATACCCCATTTAATATAATCCCCATAAAACTGTGTTCTGAGGTAGGTAGACATAAGAATCTTTCACAAAGGAGAATAAATTCATACACACTGGTGACCTGATCATCTCTCAAATAAGTTTTAATTACAGTCTGTCTGAAAAAAAAACACTTGTTC
>NW_027967816.1:0-208 GCF_054177405.1 Leptonychotes weddellii
CTCTCTCTCTCTTTCTCAAATAAATGAATAAAGTCTTTAAAAAAAAAAGAAAGAAATGTGCTTTCTGATTATCAGTCCTCCTCTGCCACTATCATATCATGTTAACTAAAGTATTTAAGGATTTATAATTACACTTTTTATGCATTTTGTTTTTGTATATACTGGTTTTATTTATGTAAGTTAACTTGAACCATATATTTGATGAGCC
>NW_027967817.1:0-1140 GCF_054177405.1 Leptonychotes weddellii
AAAAAAAATGTACTGATGCTGTAAAATTGGTAATTTTTCCTAACTTATGAGTATAGCATTGAGGAAAAATTGAAATTATTTACCATATGTGTGCTAGAATCCATTTTCCACTTGAGGTGAGGTGACGATGAACTCTACACATGACCACCCTTGTCTTGATAGAAAAAAATTAACAGGAATTTTACACTGCTTTGTGAATTTAACATTGGAAAAGTAATACCTCCCTTGTGAAAACAAAATCATTGACGTTCAAAGGACTAAACATCAAAATAACCATATAAAACATTTTGACATAGTACTCCATCTTTTTCAAGGAGACAATATTATTAGAAGATCTATGTCATTACATGGATTGTAGCATATACAGGTAGTTTGTATAGGAATGACAAAGCAGCTATTAAGACCTAGATGAAATCATCCTGATTTTTAAATTTAAAGATAGCAAAAATTATTATGAAATCTATTTTCTTCACCATAATATAAGTAGTTGTATATTCAAAAAACTCATAAGCTTCTTACTCTTTGTGTTTCATTTTTTGCTATGCCATTGAGATTAATAGGAAATAGGTATGCCTATTATGTTAAGAAATGACAAAGACTGTATAGTAAAATATATTTTGTTTATATAAACATACTTTTTTTTTTCAAAGCCGGTACACTTTTGAGTGTGAGTAAATAAATACAAAATCTTCTGGAGCTGAAATCCTATGTTAAATTCATACACTGAATGAGCTCTTCTTCCTTCAATGTTCTTTTAGTTCTGCCTATATTAGGCCTTGCATAACATACAGCTAATATAACATGGATGTGTAAATGCAAAACCATTTTTAACATTGAAATAAACTCTGTAACTCATATTTTAATAAACATGGGCCAACTCAGTTCATCAGCAAGAAGTAAAAGAGGAATCTAGTTTTAGAAAAGACTTCATTTAAGATTAGAAAACATTTTCATTTCAGCTGGAAAATGATGTTATAAACTTATGACGTTGATGAAATATTTAATAATTCATAGAAGTATAACTCACTTTCAGTAAATTGGAATGAAACAGAAGTCTTTACCCTGGTGACTTTCAAACCCAGAACATTTTTTTCTCATAATCAATAGTAAAATTATGGTTGTTTTCTGTGTGTGTGTGTG
>NW_027967818.1:0-208 GCF_054177405.1 Leptonychotes weddellii
GTCTTCTTGGGAAAAATGTCTGTTCATGTCTTCTGCCCATTTCTTGATTGGATTCTTTGTTCTTTGGGTGTTGAGTTTGATGAGTTCTTTATAGATTTTGGATACTAGCCCTTTATCTGATATGTCTCTCTGCTCTTTTCTCACTTTGCCTGAGAGCCTGTTGTAAGCTACAGACCAGAATTTGTTCTTCTGAAAGTAACAACAAAGA
>NW_027967819.1:0-208 GCF_054177405.1 Leptonychotes weddellii
GGACAGAGCTGTGCCGGGATTGTAGGCAGGCCTAGGAAAGCAGGGACCTCTCCCTTAGCCTCCTCAGTCTCCCCACTGACCGTCTGCAAGTGGGGACCAACCATTAGGACCCCCTGTTTGGAGGAAAGCTTGGCATACAGATGTCCTTCCTAACCAACGACCTGAGCCGCTGCCGGCCCCTCATCCCGAGAACCGAGGCAGAACCTGA
>NW_027967820.1:0-208 GCF_054177405.1 Leptonychotes weddellii
CAAAACTAAAGTAAAAATTACCAGAACTAATAGAAAAACTGGATTCAAACAGATCAAAAATTAATAACATGAAACTGAATGGACAGATGAAGATAATTGTACTTTTTATGAACTCTTGTTTGAAACATGGTTGACTTTTTTTATTTTATATTTTTTAATTATTATGTTATGTTAATCACCATACATTACATCATTAGTTTTTGATGTA
>NW_027967821.1:0-208 GCF_054177405.1 Leptonychotes weddellii
CAAGGGTAGTTCCTAGCGTTGATTTTGGAGAAAGATTTACTACTAGAGGAAAAGCAAAACATAAAGCTCTATTTAAGTGGTGGAGGAATATTGGACAGGTGTCCTCGATAATCTGGTGCCTCATTGAGGGTATGGGAGATTACATATATATTTTTTTAAATTCTTATTTATTTATTTGACAGAGAGAGAGAGAGAGAGAGACAGCGAG
>NW_027967822.1:0-208 GCF_054177405.1 Leptonychotes weddellii
CCACCTCACACCAGTCAGAATGGCTAAAATTAACAAGTCAGGAAACGACAGATGTTGGCGGGGATGCGGAGAAAGGGGAACCCTCCTACACTGTTGGTGGGAATGCAAGCTGGTGCAGCCACTCTGGAAAACTGTATGGAGGTTCCTCAAAAAGTTGAAAATAGAGCTACCATATGATCCAGCAATTGCACTACTGGGTATTTACCCC
>NW_027967823.1:0-208 GCF_054177405.1 Leptonychotes weddellii
CCCCGGGGAGGAGCTCAGGGGCAGGGGTGGCCCCTCCACCGGGCCTGCCGCTTGTCACCACTAGGGGTCGGCAGTCAGCAAAATCCACGATTTCCCGCTATGATTTCATGGTCTCCCCGTGAAATTATTATTTTTATGAGACTGAACACGAGCTCTGTCCTAATGAGAACTCCGTGAGGTTCGGGAATGCCTGACATATATCAGATCC
>NW_027967824.1:0-208 GCF_054177405.1 Leptonychotes weddellii
ATGATACATGTCTTTCTCTGTTTGACTTATTTCACTCAACATAATACCCTCCAGTTCCATCCACGTCGTTGCAAATGGCAAGATCTCATTCCTTTTGATGGCTGCATAATATTCCATTGTATATATATATACCACATCTTCTTTATCCATTCATCTGTCGATGGACATCTTGGCTCTTTCCACAGTTTGGCTATTGTGGACATTGCTG
>NW_027967825.1:0-208 GCF_054177405.1 Leptonychotes weddellii
CGGGGGGAGTGGATAATGCGTCTCTCATTTATTTATTATTATTTTTAAAGATTTTATTTATTTATTTGACAGAGACACAGCTAGAGAGGGAACACGAGGAGGGGGAGTGGGAGAGGGAGAAGCAGGCTTCCTGCTGAGCAGACAGCTCGATGTGGGGCTCGATCCCAGGACCCTGGGATCATGACCTGAGCCGAAGGCAGACGCTTAA
>NW_027967826.1:0-208 GCF_054177405.1 Leptonychotes weddellii
ATCAGAAAAAAAGGAGACTGGGTGAAGAATACAATGATACAGTTAAATGAATGGGAATGGAGAAAACATTTCAGAAGCTTTTGTTTAAGACAGAATATTCTGAACTTACTGACTGGATATGCAGGGAAAGGGAGAGGGCAGAACCAGAGATAATGCTATGGTTTCCAGCCCCAGTGGCTGAGCAGATGAGTGCCCTTAAAAGGAATGG
>NW_027967827.1:0-208 GCF_054177405.1 Leptonychotes weddellii
GAGCCTGGGGGTGGGTATTGAGGAGGGCACATTCTGCATGGAGCACTGGGTGTTATGCACAAACAATGAATCATGGAACACTTCATCTAAAACTAATGATATAATGTATGGGGATTAACATAAGAATATAAAAAATAAAAAAATTTAAAAAAATTAAAAAAAAAAGAGTCATAACATCTTAAATGAGGAGAGCCTCAGATGTCATTTA
>NW_027967828.1:0-1140 GCF_054177405.1 Leptonychotes weddellii
GTACTGGGCTTGTGGGGGGAGCAAGGATGACTAAGACCCAGGCCCCTGGGAGGGACGTCAGTCCCACTGAAGGTGCGGGGAGCAGGTGTGGTACTTGTAATAAGAAGGAGCCCATGGGCACAGCCTGGTGACACAAAGTGGAACAGGGTCACCGGGATGGCTGGGCCAGACCACATGGGCGGGAGGGGGGGCGGGGCGCGGGAGGGCGGCCGTCGGGGCATGCTCCAGGAGGAGGGGCTGAGGTCCTGTCTGAAAGGACCCACTCCGAGCTCAGTGGCACACGGTTCGTGGGCCAGAGGCCTCCATCGGTGAATGAGTGGTGGAGGGGGGTGACACCACTTTCCATATCCTCCCAGGGAGGAGCCAGGGAATGAGTAGGGGAGGCACGACCCTGCCCCCCCCCCAGTCCAGCTGTGGCTCAGAGGCGTCCTAGGGAAGGTCTTCTCTCCAGCGGCCTGGGGGGTCCGTCCCCCGTGTCTGCGGGACTCTTTGGACTAGCAAATCAAGGTTGACCCTGCTGTCAGCTGTGAAGACACTTTAAAACAGCGCTGTGTCCTGTGTGGTCTCAGTCCAGACTAAACATCACGAACCCTTCACCTGCTTGAGGACATGACCTTGAGTCCTTGTGCCCTCTTATCACCGTAAAGCATTCCCGGGTCCTCTCAACTCCCAACAACCACCCTGGAGGCAGCCCCCAGATGTGGTCTGGCAGGTGCCCCTGGAGGTGGTGATCGCTGGGTACAGACAGGACTCTTTTCTTTAGGTCAGAACTGGGGGCTGGATTAGGTGGATGGCAGCCCCACCCACTGCTGACAGCTGAGCGCCCTGCTGACAGACTGCCCAGGCTTGCAATCCTGCATGAGGACACTTCCCCCAACCCGTGGGACACCCCCATGCCCCCCAGCACCCCGTGGGACACCCCATGCCTCCCAGCACCCCATGGGACACCCCATACTCCCCAGCACCCCCACCGTGGGACACCCCACGCCCCCCAGCACCCCCACCGTGGGACACCCCATGCCCCCCAGCACCCCGTGGGACACCCCACGCCCCCCAGCACTCCCACCGTGGGACACCCCACGCCCCCCAGCACCCCCACCGTGGGACACCCCATGCCCCCCAGCACCCCATGGGACACCC
>NW_027967829.1:0-208 GCF_054177405.1 Leptonychotes weddellii
ATGGCAAACAAGGTGTCAAGGCCAAGCCCTAGGAGTTGGCTTCCCAGGAGAAGCAGTGATTTCAAACAGATCCAATCAGCCTAGAGACCACCGGCGTGGGGGGCAGTGGGGCATAATGCGGGGCTTCTTGCCCAGTGTCCTGTCCTCTAGCCAGGTACAAGAGACTGGCCTCTTACCCCTAGGGAAGCTGACTCTGGTTCCCCGCACC
>NW_027967830.1:0-208 GCF_054177405.1 Leptonychotes weddellii
GTGAAGCTGCCCAATTCACTAACATTTACTTTGGAAGGCATATTACTTTTAGGTCGGTGAAATCTATAGTAGGTAGTATTCCATTTTTTATGCTGTGGCTAGTGTTAGTTATTGCAATCCTAAATTAAATGGAGCCCATTTTTGCAGAATTGGGAGCATGATTATATTATTTTAAGTAGCCATATACTTTTTTTTTTTTCCCTAGGCA
>NW_027967831.1:0-208 GCF_054177405.1 Leptonychotes weddellii
ATTTATTTCTTCCTTCATCTCTTCTTTCTATGCTCTGATGAGCGATCTGTTGCTCATCACTGTGCTTAATTAAGTGCTAGGGACTAGTGCTTGACAGGACAGGACAGGCATCGCCATGGCCCAGTGGAACTTACTGAACACAAGAGGAGATGGGCAGCAGCCAGAGATTCACAGGACTGAATGTGTGGTATCTGTAAAAGACAGGAAG
>NW_027967832.1:0-208 GCF_054177405.1 Leptonychotes weddellii
ACAGATCTGTACCTCTGAAAAAATTATGCAATATATGTTAAGAAAAAAAAGAAGAAGAAGAAGAAGATAGCAGGAGGGGAAGAATGAAGGGGGGGAATCGGAGGGGGAGACGAACCACAAGAGACTATGGCCTCTGAGAAACAAACTGAGGGTTCTAGAGGGGTGAGGGGTGGGGGGATGGGTTAGCCTGGTGATGGGTATTAAAAAG
>NW_027967833.1:0-208 GCF_054177405.1 Leptonychotes weddellii
AGCCAGTCCGCAGCTCAGCTGGGGGCAGGACTGCCTGGGGGCACCAACTCTAAGTGCAGCCCAGGACCAGGGTGGGACCAGTGGGGCCAGCGCCGGGCTGCAGGGGGTGGGGGGGGAGAGAACACTTACAACAGCCCTGCTCATCCGAGCCATTCTCGCAGTCCACCTGGCCGTCACATCTCCAGAGCTGAGAGATACAACGGTTCAC
>NW_027967834.1:0-208 GCF_054177405.1 Leptonychotes weddellii
AGGTGTTCAGAATGGTTTGATCCCTATCCAGCTGAATTCCTGAGAGGAGACGAAATCCAGGTCTCCTACTCCTCCGCCATCTTGCTCTGCCCCCTCTTTTTTTTAATTTTTTTTTTTAAGTAGGCTCCATGCCCAACGTGGAGCTTGAACTCACAACCCTTAGATTTAGAGTCGCATGCTCTACCAACTGAGCCAGCCAGGTTCCCCC
>NW_027967835.1:0-208 GCF_054177405.1 Leptonychotes weddellii
ATAGATTTCGCTAAAAAATATACAAATGGCCAATAAACACACGAAAGGATATTCAACATCACTAATCACTAAAGAATGCAAATCTAAATGACAACAAGTTCATACTTCACACTTTCTAGGATGAGTATAATAAAAAAAGGCTACCGATAATAAGTGTTGGAGAGGCTATGGAGAGATTGGAACCATCATACATTGCTAGCGGGAATAT
>NW_027967836.1:0-208 GCF_054177405.1 Leptonychotes weddellii
CAATGAATAATGGAACACTACATCAAAAACTAATGATGTAATGTATGGTGATTAACATAGCATAATAAAAAAAAAAAAAGAAAGAAATTCCTGTATATAGTTAAATCAAGGAGACTGTTTTGTTTTAAACCCTGTAGGTACCAGTTCCTCTTAAACTCTTGCTCCAAACCGAGTATTGTTTTCTTGAGAGCAGTGGTATTTTCCTCAG
>NW_027967837.1:0-208 GCF_054177405.1 Leptonychotes weddellii
CAAGGGTATTTCCTAGCGTTGATTTTGGAGAAAGATTTACTACTAGAGGAAAAGCAAAACATAAAGCTCTATTTAAGTGGTGGAGGAATATTGGACAGGTGTCCTCGATAATCTGGTGCCTCATTGAGGGTATGGGAGATTACATATATATTTTTTTAAATTCTTATTTATTTATTTGACAGAGAGAGAGAGAGAGAGACAGCGAGAG
>NW_027967838.1:0-1140 GCF_054177405.1 Leptonychotes weddellii
TTTATTTATTTATTTGACAGAGCAAGAGAGGGAACACAAGCAGGGGGAGTGAGGGGGAGGGAGAAGCAGGCTTCCCGCTGAGCAGGGAGCCCAATGTGGGGCTCGATTCCAGGACACTGGGGTCATGACCTGAGCCGAAGGCAGATGCTGAACCAACTGAGCCACCCAGGCGCCCCCCCTTCTTTTAAATTTTTTTAAACTTTACATAAGGAGATTTTCATGCACATGAGAATAGAACAGTATAGTGAATCCTTATGTCATCAACACTCAGCTTTAATAATTATCAGTATTTTACCTATGTTGATCATCATAGCCTGACCGTCTAATACGCTATCCACATGTGGCTCTTTAAATTTAAGCTAAAATTTCAAGGAGAACTGTTACAGATTAAGAGACTAATGAGGCAATCCCATCAATTAAAAACGTTTAACAGGAAGTTTTTTAGCATTATCTCAATACCTTATCACATCCCTCTAAATGAACAGTATTTCTTGATATTTTCAGTGGTCTTTGGCTAAACAAATTGGGCCTCAAGTTGGGTTTATCACTCCTTGCAGGAGGGCAGAATGCACAGCATTGTGCACCGTGGGGCCTGTCAGAGGGTGTGGGCTCGTGCCAGGTGCTTTTGGGGGAGGGTTCTGGGTCTGTGATTGGGTTTATCGTAAAGCTTACCTAGAAGGAAGGAAAACTACACAAGGGGGAAGCTGTAACTGATTTCTGAAGAAGCAGCAGTGGCACACGTTGCCCAGAAAGGGGGATGTTTGTTCGTTTTTGAGGCCTAGATAATGTTTATGTGTTGTTTGTGTTCAGACATGATTACACAATGGCCGTGGTTTTGTCTTAGTATGTCATGGTCATGGAGCGGCCCTGTCTGCTGTTGCCATTCTGTGAGGTTGCTTATGTTCAACGGGAGAATGCACACACCTAGCTGACAGTACCAGGGCAGCTCCTGGATGTCGGGCTGCTTTTCTCTTTACCAGTATCGTCTAATACCCAGTCTGTGTTCAGTTCCCCCAAAATGTCTCAAAATGTGTTTTTACAGTTGGTGTTGTCTGAATCAAAGGCCCACAAGCTGCAGTGGGCTGTTAACGTCTCTCAACCAGTCTCTTTGCCGGTAGTCCTCCCTCTCTGTCCCCCAGA
>NW_027967839.1:0-208 GCF_054177405.1 Leptonychotes weddellii
AGTGGACATCCCTGTCTTATTCCTGACCGTAGGGGAAAAGCTCTGTTTTTTCCCATTGAGGATGGTATTAGTTGTCAGTCTTTCATATATGGCCTCTATGATGTTGAGGTATGTTCCATCTATCCCTACTTTGTTGAGAGCTTTTATCAAAAATGGATGCTCTATTTTGTCAAACGCTTTTTCTGCATCTATTGAGAGGGATCATATG
>NW_027967840.1:0-208 GCF_054177405.1 Leptonychotes weddellii
ACCACCAGGCTAACCCATCCTCCTACCCCCCTCCCCTCTATAACCCTGTTTGTTTTTCAGAGTCCATGGTCTCTCATGGTTCGTCTACACCTCCGATTTCCCCCGTTTCATTCTTCCCCTCCCGCTACCTTCTTCTTCTTCTTTTTTTTTTTCTCTTAACATATATTGCATTATTTTTTTCAGAGGTACAGATCTGAGAGTCAACAGT
>NW_027967841.1:0-208 GCF_054177405.1 Leptonychotes weddellii
ATTTAAAGTCTAAATTCTGTATCTTTTCTCAGCATAGGATTTTGAAACTACCAAAACAATTAGCTCTTGTTTTAATATTGTTACTTTCCTTTGCACAACTTTCTTAGAAAATGATTTTGAGGCTCATTCAAACTTTCTTGGCATTTGACTTTTCCATTTCTCTCTAACTTTTTTTAAAATATTTTATTTATTTATTTGACGGAGAGAG
>NW_027967842.1:0-208 GCF_054177405.1 Leptonychotes weddellii
GAAATGCAAGTTCCAGTTCAAAATGGTGACATAGGAAGATCTTAAACTCACCTCTTCCTACAGACACACTGAATCTGTAGCTGCAGGGGGATCATTTTCCTCTGGAAGGAAAAAAAAAAAAAAGCTAAAACTGGCAGACCCCTTTACACAGGGCAAAAGAGGGAGAAGCCACATGGAAACAGGTAGGAAACAATCTCACCGTAAGCCC
>NW_027967843.1:0-208 GCF_054177405.1 Leptonychotes weddellii
GCTCACCTCCAGCTGAATTCAGTATGAGGTCTCCTCCATGAAGAAGAGAGTTTTGATACACTTAGGAAGGGACTGAAGGCACTGGAAAGAGAGAAAATTGATAGAGCAAAGTTGTGGCGGGTTGAGTCAGGAGATGATGCCATCAGACCCTTCCTGAAAGGAGAGCTTAGAAAAGGGAGGGACGGATCTTACTCAGAAACGCAAGTCA
>NW_027967844.1:0-208 GCF_054177405.1 Leptonychotes weddellii
AGCACTGGTTGTTATGCACAAACAATGAATCATGGAACACTTCATCTAAAACTAATGATGTAATGTATGGGGATTAACATAAGAATAAAAAAAATATAAAAAAAAAATAACACATTCCTATTATTAGCAATATAATAACATACATTCCCATGGTGGAAAAGACTATGATAAACAGAAATTTTCCCTTTTTACTCTATGGATTTCTGCA
>NW_027967845.1:0-208 GCF_054177405.1 Leptonychotes weddellii
AAAATCTTTAAAAAAAAAAAAAGAGATGAGGGGAATGTTCTAGAAGAGAAGATATGTAAAGAAGTTTGTTCACATTAGACTAAGTCTGAAGTTCCAAAGGACTCCAGGAAAATGACAAGAAAATCAGTAGGAGGATGAGAAAGGACAGGTAAAGGTCAGAGCTATGTGGAGAAGGAACTACAAGAAAAGATAATTGGCGGGCGCCTGG
>NW_027967846.1:0-208 GCF_054177405.1 Leptonychotes weddellii
CCAACTTTATCTGCATATTCAACACAATCCCTACCAAAATTTCAACTGCTGTTTTTTTACAGAGATGAACAAATTCATCTTTTTTTTTTTTAATTTTTTTTATTCTTATGTTAATCCCCATACATCATTAGTTTTAGATGTAGTGTTCCATGATTCATTGTTTGTGCATAACACCCAGTGCTCCATGCAGAATGTGCCCGCCTCAATA
>NW_027967847.1:0-208 GCF_054177405.1 Leptonychotes weddellii
GGGTGGTAACCTCTTTTATTTTGGGCTAAGAAAAAAATCTGTGTCCCTAACTTTTCTATTTTTTTTTTACTCTTATGTTAATCCCCATACATTACATCATTAGTTTTAGATGAAGTGTTCCATGATTCATTGTTTGTGCATAACACCCAGTGCTCCATGCAGAATGTGCCCTCCTCAATACCCACCACCAGGCTAACCCATCCTCCCA
>NW_027967848.1:0-208 GCF_054177405.1 Leptonychotes weddellii
ATTCCCTGTGACTCAGCAGTCCCACCCCAGCTGTGTTCCCAGCAGAAATTCCGTTGTGCGTTCCCCAAAGACAGGTGTGAGGATTTCAGTGATAGTGTTTTCATAATATCCAAACTGGAAACAACTTAAGTATCTATCAATAATGCAACAGGCAAAGTGTGGAGATCGTATTAAATGGTTCATGGATCAGGCAGCATCCTGTCTACCA
>NW_027967849.1:0-1140 GCF_054177405.1 Leptonychotes weddellii
AAGGAGACAGGTGCTCCAATGGGGATGCATCAGGAACTGTATAAGCAGGAAGTCGACTGCGTGTACCCACAGGGAGCCTCCCAACAGCCACGTCAGGCTTTAGGGCAGAGCTGTTGTGAAGACACATTCTTCCCTTGTAAGTGCTGATGATAACAGGGAACACAGTGCATTACACTCAGGCGTCAGTCCTCCCGCAAACTGGAGTGGATGCCAGATATTTGATTCCCCTCCCTGATTATGTCTCATGATGTTTTTAACTCTGTTAGCCCCTTTGTAGGTCACTTCTTATTGGGGAAAGTGGGTAGTTTGAGAAGAGGAGTGTCCAGGAACTCTGGAAAGCACAGGTTGTGTCCTTAGAGGAACATGTGTTACAAGAGTTTCCTGTCCATCCCTTTTTGTTAGCTTCCTCCCAGGATCCACTCGAAAGGGCAACCATGTGTTCTTGGCCTTCACAAAGACCTGTGCCTTTTACACTAAATGTGCTTTTTTCTCATCTGCTAAACATCCTCATAAGACTTGGTTCAGCTCAAGGAAAATCTTTCTCAGAAGCGCCTCCTTGACTGCCTGTCCTCCTCAGATAAGGATGCTCACTCACTTCTTTGTGGCTCCCAAATGTTCCTGGTGTGCATCTCCCTCAGAACAGGTCCACCACCGAGGCCCTTGCACTTGTTCACCAGCTACTAGAGGCAGAGACGACTCCAATTTTCTAAGTTCGAATACAGCAGTTATCTTCATTAACTTTGTCCTGTGTATTGCTGGTACAGAATTCATTCAGTCCATGTTCAGTAGTGTTTTTCCTGTAGACTTGACATGGCTTATGAACTCTACTCTTACTCATCACCTGCTCCTGTGCAAGGGGATGTAACAGCATCCATATTCTGCCCAGGTCAGTTCTAGGCAACTTGTAAATTAGGAAACCTAGCTTACATTCTTTCCACTGCTTCATTCAGTGAACCTTGTGAACAGGCCATTGTAGAGTCAGTGATGATGACAAAGCAAAGCATGATTTCCAGAGCCCTGAGCCTCCTGAAGACCCAGAAACAGATGCAAAATGCAGTTCCTTTATTCCTTTCCCAGAAGTCTAAGGTACAGTTCCATAACTGCTTATGTCATTCATTAACAAATATTTATTCTGGTTCT
>NW_027967850.1:0-208 GCF_054177405.1 Leptonychotes weddellii
GGGAACCCAGGGAGAAGGCAGAGCTGTAAGAAGAGAAAGAAACAATCAGGGCTCTGGGCTCTGGATCTTTAATTCATGCAGCTTCTCCTTTTTTTTTTTTTTAATTAATTAATTAATTAATTAATTAATTTTATTCTTATGTTAATCCCCATACATTACATCATTAGTTCTAGATGAAGTGTTCCACGATTCATTGTTTGTGCATAAC
>NW_027967851.1:0-208 GCF_054177405.1 Leptonychotes weddellii
GGTCACCACAGCGGTCCAGGAGCATCAGGACCACTCCACTGGTCCAGCTAAGGCCCTCCTGGAGAGAGACAGGGTCAGTGGGGCAAGATCTCTGGGGAAGGCCCCAAATCCTTTTAGGGGCTGTGAGATCCCCACCCAGAGGCTCGAGAACTGCCCAGCCCCAGGGGTGCAAAGGAGCTCCAGTCAGCCTCCTCCCTGGAGACCCACA
>NW_027967852.1:0-208 GCF_054177405.1 Leptonychotes weddellii
CATCCTCAATTAATCCAAATGTGATTTTGTAGCCAACACTCTTACTCCACTTTTTGCCCCTTTGAATGTACAAACTATATTGTGACGTGAGCTCAGGATCATAGAACTTGTTACCTGTGTCACCCTGCTTCCACTGAGGTTATAGAAGTTGGCAAGATGACGGGCGCCTGGGTGGCTCAGTTGGTTAAGCGACTGCCTTTGGCTCAGG
>NW_027967853.1:0-208 GCF_054177405.1 Leptonychotes weddellii
AAAAAGAATGAAAGAGAAGAACAGAGAAAAGCTCAACTACAAAAACAGATAGAAAACAATTAGCAAAATGGCAATAAACACATATCTGTCAATAATTACTTTAAATGTAAATGTACTAAAATCTATACTCAAAGAAAAGAGTGGCTGAATGTATTAAAAAACAAGACCCATCTACATGCTGCTCTATAGAGACTCACTTCGGATGTAA
>NW_027967854.1:0-208 GCF_054177405.1 Leptonychotes weddellii
AAAATTAATGATGTAATGTATGGTGATTAACATAACATAATAAAAAAAATAACTTCTTATTTTATTATGGTTATAATATACCATCTAAAAGCATTTTTATAACTATGTTGTACAGAATATCAAGATTCCATGAAGCATCTCTCAAGGTGCCCTTGAAAGAATATATGCTCTGGTAAGAGTGTAAGGAAAACCTCTTCTCGTATTTCCA
>NW_027967855.1:0-208 GCF_054177405.1 Leptonychotes weddellii
GGATGGGTTAGCCTGGTGATGGGTATTAAAGAGGGCACGTTCTGCATGGAGCACTGGGTGTTATACGCAAACAATGAATCATGGAACACTACATCAAAACCTAATGATGTAATGTATGGTGATTAACATAACATAATAAAAAAGAAAAAGAAAAAGAAACCCCCTTCCCAAACCCAAAACCCCAAAACCTGAATTATTATTAACTCTA
>NW_027967856.1:0-208 GCF_054177405.1 Leptonychotes weddellii
CATGATGACTATTGTTACCACTGCTGTAGGATATATAAAAGTTGCAGTTCTCCCCACTAGGAGAAAAAAGGTTTGTTTGTTTGTTTTTTTATTCTTATGTTAATCCCCATACACTACATCATTAGTTTTAGATGAAGTGTTCCATGATTCATTGTTTGTGCATAACACCCAGTGCTCCATGCAGAACGTGCCCTCCTCAATACCCACC
>NW_027967857.1:0-208 GCF_054177405.1 Leptonychotes weddellii
AATGCGCTTGGGGACAGAAAGGGCTGGGGAGGCTGAGCAACAATAGTGAGAACTGGTTATGCTGTCCAGTGTCCTCAGTGTCCCTGACTGTGTCCCCTGCATCTCTAAGGACGTAAGGAAACAAAGGCGCCGCTATGTCCCCTCAGCGTGGGTGTGGAGCCAGTCAGCGGGGTGACACCTGGTAAGCAGACACACGGGCGTCCACTGG
>NW_027967858.1:0-208 GCF_054177405.1 Leptonychotes weddellii
CACCTAGAACTGTGCCTGGCACGTAGTGGTTTCTGAATAATTAGTTTTTATTTTTTTATTTATTTTTTATTTTTTATTTTATTTTTTTATTCTTATGTTAATCCCCATACATTACATCATTAGTTTTAGATGAAGTGTTCCATGATTCATTGTTTGTGCATAACACCCAGTGCTCCATGCAGAATGTGCCCTCCTCAATACCCACCAC
>NW_027967859.1:0-208 GCF_054177405.1 Leptonychotes weddellii
ATGGGACTTGATCCCGGGACTCCAGGATCATGACCTGAGCCGAAGGCAGTCGCTTAACCAACTGAGCCACCCAGGCACCCCAGGAGCATTTTCTAAGTCAGCAAGGCCATGGGGACAAATGGGAAATGCATTTCTGGGTTTATCTCAGGCTCTCGGTCTGGCTTCAGTGCCGCTGGATTCGGAGTATCCCCTCCATGACACTGCTTTC
>NW_027967860.1:0-1140 GCF_054177405.1 Leptonychotes weddellii
ACTGTATAGTCATAATAACATTTTGGAAGTGTTAAAATCATGTAAGGAAATCCCACATAAAGAAGCAATATTAATTGATAGTAAATATTGGCTTTCTCTTTTGTTTTTATATTTTTGTATCTGCAACTTGCTCATAAGCAAGAGACTTGGCTTTAGATGCAGCACAGGGACTTTCAGAACCAGGTCAGCAGTCACAAGGGTGATTTTCTTGGGCTCTAAGGAAACAATGAGCTAATGGGATGCTATTAGTTTTATGCCTACTCGTAATAACTAGATGTAGACAGAAATATGCAGCCAAAGTAACCTGGAAGCTACAGAGATATTTGTGTTACAGAAAAGAATGATGCATACGACATAGAGAATACAGTCAATAATACTGTAATACGCTTATTGTGGCGAGTGTTTCAAAAAGTATGTAATTGTTGAATCACTATGTTGTACAGATGAAACTAATCTAATACTATGTGTCAACTATACTTCAATTAAAAATTAAAATATAAAGAATGACAAAAGATATGGAATCAGTAACTACAATGAAGCCCAAAATATAAGAATAGTGGTACAAATAACACTAAAATTTTAAATAAATCAAATAGACCAATTAAATATCAAATATAATTTAAATAACTCAAATAGACCACTCCAATAAAATTATTGAATGATGAGTAAAAATTCATATGTATTGTAGAAATGACTCCTCCTCTAGAGTAAAAATACATAGATCTTTTTTCAGAGTAGTAAATTTTCAGAGTGTTAAATTTTCATAGATTTGTTTAAGACCACTGTCTTAATCTGTTCAAACTGCTATTGCAAAATAGCCACAGAGTGGGTAGGTTATAAAGAGTAGAAATTCATTTCTCAAGGTTCTGGGGGCTGGAAGTCTGGGATCAAGTTGGCAGAATGATCAGGTGAGGAGCCTCTTGCAGGTCTCAGACTTCTCACTGTGTCCTCACGTAACAGAAGGGGGCTAGCCCTGTGCTGCATCTAAAGCCAAGTCTCTTGCTTATGAGCAAGTTGCAGATACAAAAATATAAAAACAAAAGAGAAAGCCAATATTTACTATCAATTAATATTGCTTCTTTATGTGGGATTTCCTTACATGATTTTAACACTTCCAAAATGTTATTATGACTATACAGT
>NW_027967861.1:0-208 GCF_054177405.1 Leptonychotes weddellii
CCTGGGTGGCTCAGTTGGTTAAGCGACTGCTTTCAGCTCAGGTCATGATCCTGGAGTCCCTGGATCGAGTCCCGCATCGGGCTCCCTGCTCGGCAGGGAGCCTGCTTCTCCCTCTGACCCTCCCCCCTCTCGTGTGCTCTATCTCTCTCATTCTCTCTGTCTCAAATAAATAAATAAAATCTTTAAAAAAAAAAAAAAAAAAAAAAAA
>NW_027967862.1:0-208 GCF_054177405.1 Leptonychotes weddellii
GAGCACTTTGTAGTTTAGAGTAAGGCTCAGCCTTTCCTACTGTATTTCTATTAGGCCACATGTGTACCTACCTACCTGAGATGACCTTGAGGTCACTTCCCTGGGTGCTTCTGCTTTGCTCTTTTTCTCAGGTCTTGGCATATGTAAAAACCCCTTCTTCTTTCCATGGCTACTTGATATATTTGTGTCAGGGTACTGCACAAACCTC
>NW_027967863.1:0-208 GCF_054177405.1 Leptonychotes weddellii
AATCCTTTACATGCCTTTAAGGCAATATACATGCTTTACTTTTGCTGAATTATCCATTTTTTCATGATTAAAGTAACATATACTCCTTAAAGCAAATTTTGTAAATGTGGACAAATAACCAAGATTTAAAGACGAAGGCAAAGGACAAATGCCCATTATTTCAGAAAAGCCGTCATGTGTAATAATAGCAACAAGCTATATTGGGTGG
>NW_027967864.1:0-208 GCF_054177405.1 Leptonychotes weddellii
GATTTAGGGTATATTTTGATCTGTTAGAAGAAACTGTATCTCAAAATTTTAAAGAGAGAACAACTTATATATATATGCCAAAAATAAGGGTAACTACTATGAAGGGATAGAATATGACTCTAAAAATGAAAAATAAAAATGTTTTTTAAAAAAGGGATTGATAAGATGTTGGTTGAAAAAGGGAAAAAGAAAAATTAAAAAAAAAAAA
>NW_027967865.1:0-208 GCF_054177405.1 Leptonychotes weddellii
GAGAGCGAAAGCAGATCTCACACGTGGTGTCACTGTTTTATACTTTAGTCGTTTTGACTCCCCAGGGTCAACGCCATCTACTGATAAAAGTACTTTCTGCTGCACTGATAACATTTTATTATAACATGTGAAAGATTCATGATGCTCTCCATATGCAGATACTTTGTCATTAGTCAAATGGATCACGTGTGCAGGTGCCCGGGGAGGC
>NW_027967866.1:0-208 GCF_054177405.1 Leptonychotes weddellii
GCACAGCCCCTGGGTCCACCTTTAACTGCCCCACCACTGTCCCCGCCCCCTTTACTCCACTCCTAGCCGCTTCCCCTGGTTCAGACCACACTCCTGGAGCAGCCCATTCAGTATCTATTGAACCTTTAGGTGTGTGTTGGGGAGGTGGGGAGGAGGGTACCTTATCAAAGCACAAGGTAAGTACGTTGACTCTATTTTACAGAAGAGC
>NW_027967867.1:0-208 GCF_054177405.1 Leptonychotes weddellii
AGAGAGAAAACACAGCCATCGAGAAAGAAGGCAGAGTCACTGGACTTGACATCAGAAGACCAGTGTTCTTTTATTTTTTTTTAATTCTTATGTTAATCCCCATACATTACATCATTAGTTTTAGATGAAGTGTTCCATGATTCATTGTTTGTGCATAACACCCAGTGCTCCATGCAGAATGTGCCCTCCTCAATACCCATCACCAGGC
>NW_027967868.1:0-208 GCF_054177405.1 Leptonychotes weddellii
GGGATGAACAGGTGGGCCAAGAGGAAGACAGTGGCCATTTGTGAAGACCACTCCTCAAGGTGGGCCCATTACCTGCTCACAGGCCCCAGCAGGTGGGAAGGAGAGAGACAAAGGCAGGGACCAGCCAGCGGCCGTGGACAGGGCTGGTGGCTGGCTTCCCTTCCCCCCACTGCAGCCAGCACAAGTGACCCGCTGATGAATCTTTCTA
>NW_027967869.1:0-208 GCF_054177405.1 Leptonychotes weddellii
GTGGATCACCACATCAAAAACTAATGATGTACTGTATGGTGACTAATGTAACATAACAAAATTAAAAAAAAAAAAAAGCAAGTACTCTAAAAGCATTCACCCCCAAATTTCAGATTGTAAATCCCAAGTCAGTTCTGAAGATTTTCAGTGTAATCATTGTACAGGAATCCACATCCACCCTAATGCTACAGTTGTCAGGGAGAGAGTA
>NW_027967870.1:0-12361 GCF_054177405.1 Leptonychotes weddellii
AAGAATTAAAAAGGTTAGCAATTTTACAAAGCATTATGTATACATCCTTTTTACTATTATTCCAAAGGTGGCGATTACTACATTCAAACCTCGTAGGTGGGGCTTTCACTTGGTTTGGAACCTACAACATTTCTCACACTTGAAGTGGGAGATTGTCATGTTTAAAGTTAAATAAAAATATTTGGTTGGTGCATTAAGGAGGAAGACTTTCATCAGCAAAGAGCAAAAAAGAATCACTTTTTGCTACAAATATTTTATAAATGATTCATAGCACATACTTAGAGACAGGGAGAAAATAATCACTAGAAAGGAGCTTTCTTGGGTTACTTTCAAACCTTCCGCCCATAACGCTCTGGAGAGTGCCGGTGTTCTTCTGCTGTTCTAATTGCTGAGGGTGGGGCTGAACAGGACCTAGTCTCTGCTTTTGAGAAACTCCAAGGATAGAGGGGAAGAATCCTCAACCAAGGTGGTGAGTGCAGCGGGAGAGGTATGTCCAGGATAAGACGGGAGGAAGGCAGGGGGGCCGGAAGTGGAGGGGCCTGGAGGGGACGGGAAGGCCCTCGAATCATTGGTGCTATTGCTGTTTGGTTTTTAGTTTTTCAAATTACGTGTTAACAATGCCACGGTCGAATATCACCATCACTTAGGCCAGGCCGAGGTAGTACTCTGAGGCTATAGGCTGAGGCTATACTTGGAATACGGATGCTGAAATTGCATGAAAATCCCCCAATAGGGGGATGCCAAGACTCCTAGAACCTGGTCCGGGAGGGCTATGTTGGGTCTGAAGACCGGCGCATCTTCTCTGCGGTCTTGCCCATGCAGCTTCTCACCGGGCTCGCTTCTCCCAGGGCCTGTTCAAGTCCTCTCTTGAGGACTTGAGAACAAGCCACATGAGGTTTCTGCTAGCTGCAGCACGTTCTTGACTCCTGTGGCCCAGTCTTTCTTTCATCACCTCTCCACCCCATTTCCACGTGGGCTGTCTGGGTCTGCCTCTCCTTATTCATACGTTCTTGTCTGAGCATCTACTTGGCACAGCTTGCCCCTGTTAGAATAGAGCTTTACGTTTGCTGGCTACATCTCAGGCTACCAGTGAGCCTAAGGATTAACTGCTCTTGGCCTATGTGAAGAGCCCACCCTTGGTTGAGTCATCAGAGGTTGGAAGAATGGGCTTATGGGGTACGAAGCGTAGCCATCCAATTAGGAGGGGCGACGGGGATAGCTGGCGCCACGTAGTTCTAGCCGGGGAAGTGTGACTAGTCAGAAGCAACGCGGAAGATCGAAACCCTCCATGATTTTTCCTCAAGCCTGCAGTGTCCAAGGAGTTTATATTCCCTCTCCAGGAAGGGTCCTCTCTGACCCTGAAATGAAGATCTTTTGAGGCTGTCTTCTGTGAGCACATTAGCGACTTTATTTCAGAGCCTGACTTCGCTTTGCCTACTGGGGCTGCTCTTGCTCACCTATCTGCTGTTGGTAGCTCAGGACTCGGGCCCGTGGGAGCGCCGTTGCTCTCCAGGGAACCCCAGCCGGTGGGGGGGGGGGGTCAGATGTGTGCTCCGTGAGCATTTGCTCCGCACCTTGTTCTCCCAGCTTGGACTCTTTCTCCGAAAAGTAGAGACAGATAAATCCAACACTTAGGCATTCCCCTCGGGAAGGTACTGTTATCTATCCCTGAGCCTTTCAAAATATGGCTTGCTCAAGAAGGCTTTGGAGCTAAATTATCATTTATGTTTGTCACTGGGGTTGCAAATGTGTAATGAGATTCCAGAGTTAATGTTTTGTACAAAGCACTTAGGAGAGCCAGAATGAAATTGGTTCAGAATTCTGATGTGGTGTTTTAATTAAAGATAGTTTCTAATCAAGGGGCAAAAGCTGTTTGGAAAATCCACTGGTGTGGCGAGGGTCAGGCAGCCTGTGCGGAGCTCCTGTTGGCAAGACAAGGAGTGCAGATATGCCCTTAAGACATGGGAGGGAGACGTTCTGCCTGAAGGTGCTGCTGACACTTGGACCCCAGACATGCGGTTGTACATGGCCTTGGCGTCCATGGCGCTAGAGTTCTAGAGAATGCTAGTTGGTCAGCATGGGACAGCAACCCTGGGTGAATCACCCCAGGCCAGAATAGAGGTGCTGGGAGCCTCCCTGCCTCTGCACCAGGTCAGCTGGGCAGCCCCCTCCTCAATATTGCCTTGTCCAAAATGGAAGGAGCCAGAACAAGAGCAAGGATCTTCCCAGGCATTGTTCTCTTCATCCCCTTGGGTCTTGCGTCCTTCAGGGATCCTTGCTCTGGAAAAGCTGTCCTGTGGTCTAGAGGCTCTTGACAGAGACTAGCATAGAAAATAATAGCAAGATGCTAATGCAGGGATCTGATGGAAAGGCCATGATTTGGGGCTTTTGATAAGTAAGAACCATTTGTTTGCTTGTCTCATGCTGAATATTTTCCTATTTCATTTTCCTATGTCATTTCAGTTAGTCATACAGAGAACGGGAAGTGTCTGAGTTCTCATCCTGTTTATTAACCTCTTCCAATTCATGGACGCAAGGGGTCTCCTCTGAGTCTCAGTGGGAGGTGCTTTCTAAGGACCTTGGGGCTGCCCCTTCACTCTGCTGTTACTCTTCCCTCCTTTCCTGGAGGAGCATCAGATTAGAATTGTTTGTGAAACAACTAAATCTTCGATGTGTTTGCTTCAGAACTATATGTCAATAGGCAAAGTCTCCCAATCATACTTGGAGGTGGTGTGGTGAATGTGGCAGGGAAGGTGGCTGGGACTTGGGAGGTGGGGTCTAGCCTGGTTTCTGTCCACGTTCTGCTTACTTCTAACTGTACTCCCTGCTTGCACTCTTAACAGACATAATCTAGTCCCATACAGCAGCTAGAAGGATCTTAAAAAAAAAAAAAAAGACCAGGTGAATCTCTTCCTTTCAACCTACTATTGGCTTCTTATAACACCTAGAATAACAAGGACAAGGTTAGGTCTTTCCTAACCTCCCTGCCCGCCTGGGACCCCAACTGGAGCCCCACTTAGACCCCACCTGGGTGCCCACCTGGAGCCCCCTGGGACCACTTCCCACCTTGCTCACCGGGCTCTACACCCCTGCGGTCCCACTGTGACTCCATGGTTCCATGCTGACTCCCACTTGGAGACCTTCACCACTAAGGGCCTTGGCCCGGAATTTTCTCACACACACTCTGGTGGCTCCCACCTTGCTGCAGTCTCACGTCTGCCGTCTCCTTCCTGCTGTCTGAAGTAGCCTTTACAGTGAACCCTGACTCATTATTCAGTTTTATCTGTCTGAGCATTTACTTCTACTTGAAATGATCTCATTACCAATTTGCTAGTTCTTTCCCTGCTTCCTCTAGACTATCAGCATCATGAGAGCAGGGACCTTGCTTGGCTGCGTCACTGTGCCCTCAGGTCCAAGAACTCTGGGTGGGCGGGATGGGTTCACATGCCCTCCACAAATGGCTGGAACCGGGCAATGGGCAGCTTTATTGTTACGGACTTTGGTCCTCTAACCCGTCAAAGGCGATGGATCCCTACCTGCTCACCACATGCACATGGGAGAGAATAAAGCCTTTATCACTGCATGAGATCATCTTTAGCTGCCTCCGTAGTGCATCTGCCACTCTCCAACGACGTCCTAGTAATGCTGATGTTGGAACAGTAAGACCACAGCCACTGGCTGAGGCCACCTTATGTGAGAACCATGTTTCAGGGGCATTGCATCATCAGGAGGAGGTTTAGAGATTTCATTCTACAGATTGAGAGGAGAGGGCTGCAGAGGTGGGCAGACAGGTGTGACCTGCAATGAATGTACTTAAATCCACGTAACCATGAGCTTCAACACACAGTCTTCTCTGTACTTTGTGGATTGTGGGCAAAGCCCAGGGCCAACCACACTGGTAGCTTTGTTCCCTGTTCCAGTGGGAGCCAAGAACGCTCTTTCTCGCTATTCTCCCTGAGGACTGGCAGGCTGTGAGTCTGCCCTTGCAGGGACTCGGTGTGCTGAGAGGTGACCGGGGCTCCCTGCCACCCCTGTCCCCTGCACCACCCCACACTGTCTGCAGCAGTACTTAAAGCACTAACATTAATGGGGATTTTGTGTTAGTGTTTGAAGAGTGACCACCTCCCACCTCCAAAAAGGGTTGATGCAAAACTACAATGTTTGGGCAGGAAGCAGCCCGTTGATATCTGGGCACGAGCTCTCATTTCATTAACACTGTTGCCATGAAGCCAAAGGAAAGCTTATGAAGTTAATTGAGTAAAACACCGAGAAACAGGCACCTTATCTTCAGGTCATAGTGACTGGTGGGTCTTGTGGGCATCACTAATACATGTGATTTATAGGGATTTCCTTGAATATTTAAAATTATAAACCTGAAGTTCTAGATAGTCTGCACAGTTGTTCTGGAACTGCCTGAGAACAAAATATATCCTGATAAGTTGTAAAAGTCTTCTTTTTTTTGTATATCACAGAATAGTAAAATCTCAATTAGCTTTTTTTAAAAAATCCAGGTCTCAGCACTCCTGTTTGTTTATGTTATAATTATTTTACTATTAATTTACAGTAATTCACATCAGCGCAGGCAAAATTTTTGGTGTGTGACTTGAACCTGGAGATGAGAATGAGGTTGGAGTAAAAAAATTAATCTCCTCTCTCCTCTCCCCTCTCCCTCCCTTCTCCCCAACCCTCTCCCCTACCCAATGCAGGGAGGGCAATGGTTATTGGGGTGGGGGCAGGCAGCTGAAATCCTGGATGGGTCATACTGGGCAAGGCTCTGCCTGATTCCTTCGTCTTCACCCCATTTCCACCCCATAATAGTTCTAAATTTTTCTGGCTTCTAAAATTCTTTTGTTCTAGGACACGTTCCTGTGTGGGTAATGTCTGTGTTTCACTAAAGTGCAAATTCCCCTGGGAGAGGACACACACACACACACACACACACACACACACACACACACACACACACACTTTGATCCTTATGGCTCATTCTATCTTTCATGTGAAGCAGTGGCTCTCATCTTTCCTGTGAGCTGAGCTTAGACGTGGAGGCAGGAGGAGGTTGAGGCAGGGGCTGCTGTGCAGAGGGGAGGCCGGGGCCAAGCCTGGCTCCACCACGCATCTGCAGAGCTGTCCACAGCCGCGCACACCCGGCCCCCTTCCTGTGCGTGTCTGCGTTGCGTGTCCACATTCTGAACATTCCACTTTGAAGCGTCACTCATAGGATAACATCACTTTGAAACTGTATCTTACATTTTAATGTGTTGATTTACCTCATCTTGTCATCTTGTCTCCTTTGTATTGTTTTAATATAAAAAGCCAAATGATTTTTCCATTTTCATGGATGATAGTCACTGAGATTATTTAGTTGCAGAAGTTAATAACAGTCTGTCATCCAGAAAACTAGTTTGCATTTCCTTTGGGGAAGAGATTTCAATAATTAAATATAATCAATAGTGGAATTTTCATTCTAGCGAATATCCGAATCTGAGGAAGATGCTGTCGATTTGCACTTTAGTGCCAGTGTTATTTAGTCCATTAATGGCTCTTATTTTAACAAGCTTAATCATCTTTATAGGTTTCTCTGATTCCATCTCCTCTCCCTCTTTTATTGCTTTGCTCATATAAATGCTTCCGCAATTTAGTTACTATGAGGCAGGAGAGAGATGTATTTTTCTTACCTGATATTAACATTAGGTCAGCCCCTGTGGTGACCTCTTGATCATTCAGATAGTGTGTGGGCTATACTTATTTTTTTTAAGCTCATCTGATTGAGGGGAAAAAGGGTAAATTCCAGGGTCTTAATTTCTGGACCCAGAGGAACTGTTCCATTTGTGCTTAGCGAGGCCCTCACTTCCTTCTCTCTCTCTGCTTCTCCGATGAAGGCGGAACAGGAGGGTCTTGGTGGGGAAGGTGTCAGCAGACTCCTTTGGGCTGACCCTGGCCTGCGGTGTAGCCCGATAGAAATGGCCCCCGAGCGGTCCTCCTCGTGTTTATCCCGAGGAGAACGCTGCATAGCTCTCCCGGGACTGTGCGCACATCCACACCGTTGGCTTCCTGCCACCTCCCCCAGCTCTGCAGGCCTCCGCTCCGCTCCCCGGGGACATAGGCTTTTTTCCCTCAAGGGGTGGCCACCCTGAGTGGGACAGGAGTTACAGGTGGGGGAGCAGGAGCGGAAGGAACGAGGAGGACAGAGTCCCTC
Organism: Leptonychotes weddellii; assembly: GCF_054177405.1. Lineage (NCBI taxonomy): Eukaryota > Metazoa > Chordata > Mammalia > Carnivora > Phocidae > Leptonychotes > Leptonychotes weddellii. The sequence continues at coordinate 6,200 of NW_027967870.1, forward strand.
CCTTCGTCACTCCCTCAATGCCCGTCACAGGGAGCACATTTACGAGGTGCGGCAGGAGGCCGAGGGCTGTGCACTGAGGGCTGCTGGGAGCCCGTGTTGGAGGGTTGGTGTGGCTGGGGAGTCTCCCAGGCCAGGCTTGCCAGGACCGTTCATCCTGATGAGGCTTGTACGGGGCTGGTGTCACAGAATGTTCCACAGCCCCGTGTGCGGCAGTGACCTCTTTGTCCTGCTGGAGCAGCCAGCCAGGCACTGAATTTCGGGGCCAAGGACTATGCAGGTCGCCTCTGGGACCCTGCCTGGCAACCCAGCCTTTCTGGGTCTGATCTGCATTTGAGAAGGTCAAAGGAGAGGATGTAGCTGGGTGTGAAACTTTGTAAATAGTTTCTTGTTGTTTCTACTTATGAACCAAAGCAAAAACTACTTTTGCTTATAGCTTCTGACTTCAGGTTTGCAAATTGCACATACATTTAAGGGATGAAATTTACTGAGATTAAATCAGTTTCTAGGAAGCATGTGCATTCCTTACCTCTCACACCCACACCTTCAGATACTGCAAAGAGCCTGCAGTACAGGTGCAGGAAGACCACAGGTGCAGGAGACCACAGGTGCAGGCGGACCACAGGTGCAGGTGGATCACAGGTGCAGGAAGACCGCAGGTGCAGGCGGACTGCAGGTGCAGGCGGACCACAGGTGCAGGTGGATCACAGGTGCAGGTGGATCACAGGTGCAGGCGGACCACAGGTGCAGGAAGACCACAGGTGCAGGCGGACCACAGGTGCAGGCGGACCACAGGTGCAGGTGGATCACAGGTGCAGGAAGACCGCAGGTGCAGGCGGACCACAGGTACAGGCGGACCACAGGTGCAGGTGGATCACAGGTGCAGCAGACCACAGGTGCAGGCGGACCACAGGTGCAGGTGGATCACAGGTGCAGGCGGACCACAGGTGCAGGCGGACCACAGGTGCAGGAAGACCGCAGGTGCAGGCAGACCACAGGTACAGGAAGACCGCAGGTGCAGGAGACCACAGGTGCAGGCGGATCACAGGTGCAGGAAGACCGCAGGTGCAGGCGGACCACAGGTGCAGGCGGACCACAGGTGCAGGAAGACCGCAGGTGCAGGCGGACCACAGGTGCAGGCGGACCACAGGTGCAGGTGGATCACAGGTGCAGGAAGACCACAGGTGCAGGCGGACCACAGGTACAGGAAGACCGCATGTTCAGGAGACCACAGGTGCAGGCGGATCACAGGTGCAGGAGACCACAGGTGCAGGTGAACTCACGTTGGAGCCCTGAAGCTCCCACTCCTGCCCTCTGGGGTGCTCCCCTGGGGGAAGGCAGACAAGCAGGGTGGTGGCTTTTCCTGCTGCATTTCATGCACTTTGCTTTGACAATCTTTAAACTTTTTTTTTTTTTTAAGATTTTATTTATTTGAGAGAGAGAATGAGATAGAGAGAGAGCATGAGAGGGGGGAGGGTCAGAGGGAGAAGCAGACTCCCTGCTGAGCAGGGAGCCCGATGCGGGACTCGATCCCGGGGCTCCAGGATCATGACCTGAGCCGAAGGCAGTCTTTTAACCAACTGAGCCACCCAGGCGCCCCTGCTTTGACAATCTTTAATAAATAGAATGTGGTGCAAGAATGAAAACACAGAAACAAGCCTCTCTGCAAACCTTGCTGCCGCTCCTGGCTTGCTCTGCCTGAGCATTGGTGATTCGCAGGACCCAGTCCAGGACTGGCTTTGTGAAGCCCAGTGCTCGTCTGCCTGCACCCCCCACCCCGCGCCCCCTTGCTCCCCTCCCCAGCAGGCCGTTTCCAGGGAAGCTGTGGGGTTGGAAGTCGACCAGAGGGTGAAAGGAAGAGGCACTTCCACAGAAACTAGAGGAAGAACACAATATGAAGGTGGTTTCTCTTCTGTTTATAGATTAGTGGGGTGGGGGATGGTGCCGACCCCAGGACCCCATGTCCAGGGCCCGGCGCCCCCCCGGGAGCATGCACAGGACACCTGCTCAGCGCCTTGCCTCTGTGGCTGCCCGTGCCAGAGCCCTGGGAGGGCATCTTGTGCACAGGGCCTGTCGCTCGGGGCACGAGGACTTCATAGATTTTGTCCATAAAATCTGCCCAAGGTAGGGGCAGGGGAAAAGCAAGAGAAAAGGAACCTCACACACGGATTCAAATGAATTAATGGGAAATGTTGTGTGTCTTCACTAGGGAAAAAAGGGGTCTGAATTGGAATGAGACTAATTTTAACTTTGAAGTTGGGGGATGGACACATCCAGAGGTAGATCCGTCCAGAGGGTGCTGGTTGTGAGCGGCTCCTCTCCAAGCCCACTAGGGAGAGAGTTAAATGTGAGCAGGCTCCAGGCTTTACGCCTCACTTCCTCCAGACTGGTGGCGGCTGTGTGAGAACAATAATCATGATCATGATAATAAATAGAGTAGTATTTCGTCACAACAGCTATAACAAACACTGGCAAGACAGACTAAGCGTTTCTCCCCCGGTACAAGGAGCTGAGCGCTAACCACGCATCAAGCGCAGAGCGGCTCCCGCATCGGCGGCTCGCAGTGGCTGCGTCGGAACCACCTGCCGGCACGGGAAGCGCAGTCTGCGGGCTGCGTCCTGTCCCCGAGCCGGCGGGTCTGGGGGCGGACGACCTGTGTTTCTGCACCGTCCCGGGTCAGGCGGGTGTTGCTGACTCAGGACGACACTTGGAGCTAATTTAATCCTAACAAGCCTTTCAGCCTTCTCATCCGCACTTCACCTTCGAGAAAGCGCAGGTGCAGAGGGTCCGACTTGTCAAGGATTCAGAGTGGGTCCCCTCTGAAGCCGGGGACCAAAACCACGGTGTGGATACCACGCGAACACCACAACTGCCCAGAAACGGGGGCAGGCACCGCAGGGTACCACCTCCGAGCCCCAAACATGGCAGGGGGCCAGAGGCCAGTGAAAGCCAGCCATTGACCTTGGCCTTTGGAAACTGCCTTGGTGTTTCCCACACGTATGTGTCCGTCCTCATGCTGGGCATGCCCAGGCACTCAGAGATAATAATGGACTTGCACTCTACTTTATGACCTGGTCATAAACACCGGTCCTGCTGCCAAAACTTGTTTCAGAGGCCCTGCTGTTTTTTGGGGCACCAGGGCTGGAGAATCATACCCTTGGCTGAGAGACAAGAAAGGCACCGGGTTTTATCTCTACTCTGTTTTTTGTCCCTAAAAGCAAATATCTACCTCCCTATCCTCACATGAAGTAATTTTTTTTTTAATTTTATTTATTTATTTGAGAGAGAGAGAGAGCACAGGGGGGGAAGCAGGAGAGGGAGAAGCATACTCCCTGCTGAGCAGGTAGCCGAATGCGGGACTCGATCCCGGGACTCCAGGATCATGACCTGAGCCGAAGGCAGTCGCTTAGCGGACTGAGCCACCCAGGCATCGCCTCGCATGAAGTAATTTTTAAAGGCACAATAGTTAACCATCCCTCAGGGATTTACACGTTGTTCTTTTTCAGATCTATAGTTTTGATACTGTGTCACATTTTAATTAAAAAAAAAAAAAATCTTGACTCGACATCAGTCTTCAAACACCTGGAAAGGCACTCAAACTTTAAAAGCCAGTAAACTGGGGCACCTGGGGTGCTCAGTCGCTGAAGCTTCTGCCTTGGGCTCAGGTCATGATCCCAGCCAGGGTTGTGGGATCGAGCCCAATGTGGGGCTCCCTGCTCAGCGGGGAGCCTGCTTCTCCCTCTCCCTTTGCCCCTCCCCCGCTCATGCTCTCTCTGTCAAATAAACAAATAAAATCTTTATAAAAGTGAATAAATAAAAGCCCATAAACTGAGCGGGCCCGTTGTAAGGTGAATCCTCTAGAACTTGTCAGAGTCCCAAGAACATCCTTCATCAATTATAAATCTGTACTGGGTGTTTACCAGGGGCTCTTGTTTATCATGAAACATTTATTTCCAGGCTCCGAATCTGCTCTTCAGACAGATGGCAATCTCTCCTGTTTCTAGGAGGGAATACCACTAAGATAACCCAGGTGACGGCACCCAGATTTTCCATCAGGCCCACCTCAGAAGCAAAGGCATTCTTTCGGCTGGGGCAATTTTTCTGATTTGCAAAAGAGGCATCGAGATGAATTGCTTCGTCGGTTGCAGCCGTAATGCAGAGTCGTAAGGAGGTTCCCCCAACACCGCTGCCCCCAGAGCGCACGTTCACCCCACATGCTCAGGGGCCGGGCTGGGCAGCAGAAGGACCGCGCTGCTGGGGTCCTGCTTTCCCGTGGTGGATCAGTAAAGCCCAACAGGCAAGCCAGACCGACCATGCCCGGAAGGCTCCCAAAGCGCTGAGCCCACCGCCAAGGGCCAGGACACTGCTCTGTCCCCCAGTGGAAGGAGGAGAGGACAGAAGGCTTGCAGGACAGTGGCCCATGCCACCGATCTTATTGTGTCTTGTGGTTCCATTAAAAAACAAACAAACAAGAAAACAAAAAAACACAATCAGTTCAACGAGAAATAAACTGAACTTGTCATTGTATAGTTTTAATTTTCTCAGTCGGGGTTTTCTTACTACAGAAATGTAGGTCTAGGTGAATGAGGTTGCTGCATGTTGACATTTTCAGTATATTTCTATAATTTAATATACTTCCATTAGATTGACTTAGCAGTTAGCAAATTCGCTGAAGGGACAGCCTGCGTCTCTTCATCTATTTTTGTTTTACCGTAATTAGGAAACACAGGTTTGGGCTACAGGATTCCCAAGCTGAGAATCGTTTCTGGCAAAAATATCTATGATATTATTAAAAAGAAAAAAAAATCATACTACCTTTTGAAAGGAGCTAGATGAAACCATTGTGTTGGACTATTTTTTTTTTTTTTTTTTAATCTTTAGCTACTTTTAGGGCTTGGGCTCAGGTTGTGGTCATATGGACTGACAAAGGCCGTTACTTTTTTTTTTTTTAAGATTTTATTCATTTATTTGACAGAGAGAGAGAGAACGTAAGGAGGGGGAGCAGCAGAGGGAGAAGGAGAAGCAGACTCCCCGCTGAGCAGGGAGCCCGATGCGGGGCTCAATCCCAGGATCCTGGGATCATGACCTGAGCTGAAAGCAGATTCTTAACTAACTGAGCCCTCCAGGTGCCCCCAGAGGCCATTACTTTTCTCTGTCCCAGGTGCAGGGCATTAGGCGAGGGCCTCGGAGGGGACCGTCTCTGACCGCTTAGCTACTCCTTCACCTTGGTGACCCTGAGCCCAGACACCAGGAGAAAAGTGTGTGGAGTATCTTCTGGGTCTAGGGCAGTTCTGAGAAGTCTGGACCTCTCCTGTGTGGTGCCTGCTCCGAGAGCCACGAGGACAATGGCTCTTCCCTTTCTTTTAGCGTCATGGGCCCCTTTGAGAGTCTGAGAGGAGGTGTGAATTTCCTCTCCAGAAAATACACATATGCAAATAGACCAATGTTTTAATATTTAACATCTTTACTACTCCTTGGAAATGCAACCCTTGAATCCCATATTCTGTTCTAGAATTTTAGCTCCAAATTGATGTAGACACTAAGATTTTTTTAAACCATATATCATTTTAAGCCCTTATTTAATTAGATTGGCCAACATGGTCTATTGATTTCTTTCACCTGTTTAGGGGCTTATTTTTTCTTCTCGAAGTATATTCTTAAAGTGTATAAAGATTTCTTTGTGGTAATTTGTATCCGTCCACGCATGCAAAAATCTTCATTTTACCTGCATTCTTGAATAGTAAGCTAGGTGGACCGGCATGCTCAGGTCACAGGTATCCCTCCCTGGCCGAGGAGATATTTGAGGGTATTATTCTGCTGTCTTCCGGCTGTGCAGCCGTCCGTGTGTCTGGTCGGTTCCAATGTGGGTTTCTGTCATCAGCTGAATGTCCATGCGCTCGGTAACTTCTGTTCGAGAGCTTGTGTTTTGCAGAATTTCCTCCTGTATGCACCTCTTCCAGGTTTCTCTTTGGGCTGTGTTGTGGTTTTTGAATTGTGCATTGGTCAAGGTTCTCCAGAGAAATGGAGCCCAATAGATTTATTATTAGGAATTGAATCATGCAATTTTGCAGGCTAAGTCCTAGGTCCTGCTGTCTGCACGCTGGAGGCCAAGGAGAGCTGGCAGCCCCGTGTGAGGGCCTGAGGGCTTGAGAGCCGGAAAGCCGA
>NW_027967871.1:0-1140 GCF_054177405.1 Leptonychotes weddellii
CCCACTATGATTGTATTGTTGTCGATGTGTTTCTTTGCTTTTGTTATTAATTGCCTTATAGAATTGGCTGCTCCCAAGTTAGGGGCATAGATATTTACAATTGTTAGATCTTCTTGTTGGATAGACCCTTTAAGTAGGATATAGTGTCCTTCCTCATCTCTTATTACAGTCTTTGGTTTAATATCTAATTTGTCTGATATAAGGATTGCCACTCCAGCTTTCTTTTGGTGTCCATTAACATGGTAAATGGTTTTCCACCCCCTCACTTTCAATCTGGGGGTGTCTTTGGGTCTAAAATGAGTCTCTTGCAGACAGCATATTGATGGGTCTTGTTTTTTACCCAATCTGATAGCCTGTGTCATTTGATTGGGGCATTTAGCCCATTTATATTCAGGATAACTATTGAAAGATATGAATGTAGCGCCATTGTATTGCCTGTAAGGTGATTGTTATTGTATATTGTCTGTGTTCCTTTCTGGTCTATGTCACTTTTAGGCTCTCTCTTTGCTTAGAGGACCCCTTTCAAGATTTCTTGTAGAGCTGGTTTCGTGTTTGCAAATTGCTTTAGTTTTTGTTTGTCCTGGAAGCTTTTTTCTCTCCTTCTATTTTCAATGACAGCCTGGCTGGATATAGTATTCTTGGCTGCATATTTTTCTCATTTAGCGCTCTGAAGATATCCTGCCAGTCCTTTCTGGCCTGCCAGGTCTCTGTAGATAGGTCTGTTTCCAATCTAATGTTTCTACCATTGTAGGTTACAGACCTCTTGTACTGAGCTGCTTTCAGGATTTTCTCTTTGTCTCTGAGACTCGTAAGTTTTACTATTAGCTGTCGGGGTGTTGACCTATTTTTATTGATTTTGAGAGGGGTTCTCTGTGCCTCCTGGATTTTGATGCCTGTTTCCTTCCCCAAATTAGGGAAGTTCTCAGCTATAATTTGCTCCAATATACCTTCTGCCCCTCTCTCCCTTTCTTCTTTTTCTGGGATCCTAATTATTCTAATGTTGTTTTGTCTTATGGTATTGCTTATCTGTCTAATTCTGTCCTCCTGATCCAGTAGTTGTTTATCTCTCTTTTTCTCAGCTTCTTTATTTTCCAGCATTTGGTGTTCTATATCTCTGATTCTCTCTTCTGCCTCATTTAT
>NW_027967872.1:0-208 GCF_054177405.1 Leptonychotes weddellii
CAGGAGAGTGGGGAGGGTCAGAGGGAGAAGCAGACTCCCTGCCGAGCAGGGAGCCCGATGCGGGACTCGATCCCGGGACTCCGGGATCATGACCTGAGCCGAAGGCAGTCGCTTAACCAACTGAGCCACCCAGGTGCCTCACTGATTATGATTTTTTGTTTTTTAAAGATTTTATTTATTTATTAGAGAGAGAGAGAGAGAGAGAGAG
>NW_027967873.1:0-208 GCF_054177405.1 Leptonychotes weddellii
GCTGCAATGAAGTGTAGGTAGATTTCCTAATGTTACTCCATACTTGCATTCCCAGGCCAAATCTTATTTGGTCATGTTGTATTATTATCCTAAATACTGGCTGCACACATTTTAATATGTCAGAGGGATTTTTCCTCCTCTATTCATACATAAAATCATTCTGTGATTTTTTCTTTGGGGTTCATCCATATAGACGGTGTCATTAAGA
>NW_027967874.1:0-208 GCF_054177405.1 Leptonychotes weddellii
ACCCCAATTACCTTGTAAGTACTAGGTGCTTACTACCCTGGTCTCTGGCTCTGGCTCGCTTGTGACCTGGGGCGGAGGGCTGCCCTTTCTCGGCCACATCGCCACCGCCACCTGTGAGGATCTGGGATCACGGAATCTGGGAGCTGTGATGCCGCCGTGTGAGCAGATACGATCGGCATGTTCGTAATTCATGCCCCCCTCACCGGGG
>NW_027967875.1:0-208 GCF_054177405.1 Leptonychotes weddellii
CGGGGGGAGTGGATAATGCGTCTCTCATTTATTTATTATTATTTTTAAAGATTTTATTTATTTATTTGACAGAGACACAGCTAGAGAGGGAACACGAGCAGGGGGAGTGGGAGAGGGAGAAGCAGGCTTCCTGCTGAGCAGACAGCTCGATGTGGGGCTCGATCCCAGGACCCTGGGATCATGACCTGAGCCGAAGGCAGACGCTTAA
>NW_027967876.1:0-208 GCF_054177405.1 Leptonychotes weddellii
ATTTATTTATTCCTTCATCTCTTCTTTCTATGCTCTGATGAGCGATCTGTTGCTCATCACTGTGCTTAATTAAGTGCTAGGGACTAGTGCTTGACAGGACAGGACAGGCATCGCCATGGCCCAGTGGAACTTACTGAACACAAGAGGAGATGGGCAGCAGCCAGAGATTCACAGGACTGAATGTGTGGTATCTGTAAAAAACAGGAAG
>NW_027967877.1:0-208 GCF_054177405.1 Leptonychotes weddellii
ACACCCTGACCCCTGCAGCTCCTCCTGGGGGCCCTTGGCCTCTCTCCTGCTGGCTCCCTGTGGCCGGGATCCCATGTGCTCCCCCTGTTTGGTTTTCTCCATCATTTGTCCCACTTTGCCTACTGGTGTCCTGGGGAAGGAAACATGGAAAGTAGAACAGAAACTCTCACATCTGAGGAGCCCTTAGGCTGCCCTCGCCTCGAGTCAC
>NW_027967878.1:0-208 GCF_054177405.1 Leptonychotes weddellii
AACCAACTGAGCCACCCAAGTGTCCCTTACCAAATATTTAAAGAAACAATACCAACCCTTCATAACTGATTCAGGAAGTAGAATAGATAACACATTGAGGATTATTCATACAAAAGTAACTACAGAAAAAGCAAACTGATACAACACGAATGAATCTTAAAAACATTATGCTGAGCAGAAGCTTGTTTAAAAAAAAAAAGAGGACATA
>NW_027967879.1:0-208 GCF_054177405.1 Leptonychotes weddellii
ATGTCAACTAGGTTCTGGCTTTAGCTTCTGGGTGGAGGTAATCCTGTTCTCTGAAATAGACAAAACAAAAGGAGGAACAGATTGTGTGCAGGAAGGTAATCTCTTTAGAGTAGAAATGAAGATTTCAGAGTCATAGTTTAAAGGCAGTATGTCGAATATCATTCTCAATGGGGAAAAACTGAGAGCTTTCCCCCTAAGGCAGGAACAC
>NW_027967880.1:0-208 GCF_054177405.1 Leptonychotes weddellii
CTTGGGCTTTTTTTTTTTTTTTTCTTTTTAATTAAGGAGATTAGCCCTTCAGGGTATCATACTTTTCCCCCAGATTATTGTCTTTTTAATTTTTTTTTTTAAAGATTTTATTTATTTCTTTGACACAGAGGGAGAGAGTACAAGCAGGGGGAGCGGCAGAGGGAGAGGGAGAACCAGGCTCCCCACTGAGCAGAGAGCCCGATGTGGC
>NW_027967881.1:0-208 GCF_054177405.1 Leptonychotes weddellii
AGCTGCCCTGAGTGCAGACCCTGCAGCCTCACAAGACCACCCCTGCTTCAGACGCCTCCCGTACCTCCCACCCATCATCTACAAATCGGGGTTCCCACAACCCCCTCCTCGGGTTCCATAATTGGCTAGAACGGCTCACAGAACTGCGGGAAGCACCTTATACTAACTCGTGACCCATTTATCATGAAGGACACAACTCGGGACCATC
>NW_027967882.1:0-1140 GCF_054177405.1 Leptonychotes weddellii
TTTTTTTTTTTTTTTAAGTGCTGTCTCTGCCCAGCAAGTAGGTATGTGTAGAGAAAAAAAAGACAGAAGGCTGCAGTCCCTCCAACACTCTCCAAGGGAGAGGAGATGCTCCCTCTTCTCTTTGCTGTGGTAGGAATGTGGAAAGAAGGAGAACAGTGTCCCCTCTTCCCCAATATGTATTAACATGAAAAGAAAATTCATAATGTGATTATTATACTATTTATATTCACAAAGATAAACTATAACATTTAAAACATATCTGTTCTTTATATTTTCTTTTTTTTTTTTTTTTACCATTAGCATTCATGACTTGTACACTAAAAAAAAAGTACAAATAAAAAATAGTAACATGAGGGGAAGCTGGGAAAGGATGTACCAGAATTCTCTAGTATATTTGCAACTCTTTTGTAACTTCTAAATCCTTTCACAATAAAAGTTTAAAATATACTAGCCTTGCAAACACTATCACATTATGAGGAAAACATTAGAAGTCATAAATGTCTTCAGGTAAATTGGCTTTACAGATGCTTTCTGTCCTAGCCAAAATGGAGTAGCAGGGACTGAATGTACCCACCAACTTGAAATAAATAAAAAAACTGGATAAAATATATGAAATAATGGTTTTTAAGACATTGGACAACAGGCAATGAAAGTCGGTGATCTCTGAGAGCTGGGAAACTGTTGTAGAGGTGAGCTCTTTAATTACCCCAGCTTGCTATGTGGCGTTTTCAGGGGTTCAAGGAGAGGGGACCCAGGTGGAGTCCTGGTGGTCTCTCTGAGTTGAAAAGATGGAGCTGGGAGTTCAGGGAGGCCAAGGTGACTAGATTTTCCAGGGCAGAGTACCAGATAGGAGAAAGCTGCACAGAGAGAAATTCCAGAGATTGATAAAGCTGCCATCTAAGTACATTCATGTGCCAGCACATTCATATGAACAAACTACTCAAGGCTGGAAAGAGAACCACCCTATAGGATTAGGAGGAACAACCCTCAGAGGTCACACAGAGCTGAAAATAGTGCCTGTTGCCACAAGCCAGATTGAAAACCTCATAATTCACAGGGCACTGGGCAGAATACACAGGAAAGTTCTGCCTCAGTAGTGGGGAATAATTAATTCGAGGTGAAGTACTAATTACAGCTCTG
>NW_027967883.1:0-208 GCF_054177405.1 Leptonychotes weddellii
AAGCCTCTATAGTTCATCAGCAATTATATTGAAAAGGTCACTTGAAAACAAATATAAGAAGGATCCAGTAAAATAATAAACCCAGAAGTTTTTTAAATATTTAATTTTTTTTAAGATTTTTTTTTAATTTATTTTTATTCTTATGTTAATTCCCATACATTACATCATTAGTTCTAGATGAAGTGTTCCATGATTCATTGTTTGTGCA
>NW_027967884.1:0-208 GCF_054177405.1 Leptonychotes weddellii
AAACAAAATAAAACAACGAAACAGATTTCTGCACCTTACGCCAGACAGACTGAAGCAGAATCTGGGAAAACGTGGTCTGGGATTCTGTTCTCTTTTTTTTTAAAGATTTTATTTATTTATTTGAGAGAGAGAATGAGAGAGAACACGAGAGGGAAGAGGGTCAGAGGGAGAAGCAGACCCCCCGCTGAGCAGGGAGCCCAACACGGAA
>NW_027967885.1:0-208 GCF_054177405.1 Leptonychotes weddellii
ATTATGCTGCAATAAACACACTTGTATGTACTTTCTTGCATGTTTACAAGTACATCTGTACTAGAAATTCCTTTTAGAAGTGAAATTGTTGGATCAAAAGGTATACATTTTATGTTTTCTTAGTGGTAAATATCCATTTAAAGACCTTGTAGTTATTTACCCCCAATAATGTTATGTGAGAGTGTTTCCCCCAAATCTTATTGAAAAT
>NW_027967886.1:0-208 GCF_054177405.1 Leptonychotes weddellii
GTGGCTCAGTTGGTTAAGCGACTGCCTTCGGCTCAGGTCATGATCCTGGAGTCCCGGGATCGAGTCCCGCATCGGGCTCCCTGCTCGGCAGGGAGTCTGCTTCTCCCTCTGACCCTCCTCCCTCTCATGCTCTCTGTCTCTCATTCTCTCTGTCTCAAATAAATAAATAAAATCTTTAAAAAAAAAAAAAGAAAGAAAGAAAAGAAAA
>NW_027967887.1:0-208 GCF_054177405.1 Leptonychotes weddellii
CCTTTTCACTGGGCGCCTGGGTGGCTCAGTTGGTTAAGCGACTGCCTTCAGCTCAGGTCATGATCCCAGGGTCCTGGGATCGAGTCCCGCATCGGGCTCCCTGCTCTGCAGGGAGCCTGCTTCTCCCTCTCCCACTCCCCCTGCTTGTGTTCCCTCTCTCGCTGTGTCTCTCTCTGTCAAATAAATAAATAAAAATCTTTAAAAAAAA
>NW_027967888.1:0-208 GCF_054177405.1 Leptonychotes weddellii
GGAGAGCATAGGCAGTAATTTCCCTGACATCAGCAGTTTCAACATTTTTCTAGATATGTCTCCTGAGGCAAGGGAAACAAAAGCAATTATAAACTATTGGGGCTACATCAAAATTAATAATTTCTATACAGAAAAGGGAACAGTCCACAAAACAAAAAGACAGCTTACTGGGTGGGAGAAGATATTTGCAACAGACATATCCAATAAA
>NW_027967889.1:0-208 GCF_054177405.1 Leptonychotes weddellii
AGACTGAGGAGAAATTAGCGGGTCAAGTGTGTGCCGGATGTGTGATGGGGGGGCCGCCACACTCGGGGCAGAAATGAGAACATCCCCATGGGAGGGCACCTCGCTCAGGAGTCGGAACCCGGTCTGCTGGGAGAGCAGCTCGCATCTCGAGTCTTCTGAGGCTGAAATGACAGGCAGAGCGCAGACTACGCAAGACCCCGTGGACCAT
>NW_027967890.1:0-208 GCF_054177405.1 Leptonychotes weddellii
AGACCCCCCCCGCCACCCCAGAGAGATGAGACCCCCAGGGATATGCCTTGAGGCCCCTCCCCCCAGAAGCTGCTGCACCTGCTGGGGCCCTCAGGGCTGGTGGCCCAGGCTAGGAGCTAGGGCAGGGCTCTGGGCTCTGTAGGGAGGTCGGGAGCCCTGGGTTTCAGGGGTGGGTGTTCCCTGTCCGTTCTTACCCATAGGGCCCTGC
>NW_027967891.1:0-208 GCF_054177405.1 Leptonychotes weddellii
AAATAAAAGGCATCCAAATTGGGGAGGAAGAAGTAAAACTGTCACTAATTACTGATGATATGATCTTATATTTACAAAATCCCAAAAAGTCAATCAAAAACCTGTTGAAATTAATTAATGATACTTAATAAGTAAGGTGGCAGATTACAAAATCAACTTACAGAAATCAGTGGGATTCCTTTTTTTTTTTTTTTTTTTTCAGTAGTCC
>NW_027967892.1:0-1140 GCF_054177405.1 Leptonychotes weddellii
CGCCTCGGATTCACTTCTCCGCACGTCCTACCTTCCAGAAAGTGGTCGCTTTTCTGATGAGAGAGTTGTTGCTATTCTTTTCTTCGATCTCCTGTTGAGTTTGTAGGTGTTCAGAATGGTTTGATCCCTATCCAGCTGAATTCCTGAGAGGAGACGAAATCCAGGTCTCCTACTCCTCCGCCATCTTGCTCCGCCCCCCCAAGACTCAGTAAATATTTATTGAAATAATTATACTTGGTCCATCCATGTAGTATCACAATCATGATATGTCATCCTGGAGGCAAAAAGCCTTCTCTTGAAGACTTATGTCCAATTAAGTGGACTGTGTGAATATGTGTTACCAATCAGAAAGTGACCTGGGCTTGCCCATATTTCCCCAGTAGAGTATTGTTGAATACAGTAGCACCATGAACGAATACTCTAGTCTTCCTGAAAAAGAAATCAGAAAGATGGAAACATGTGGAGGGACATTTGTCACTGCATCACAGTTACTATTGTGCACAACTCTGTTTTTAACTTTCAGTTCTCAAAAATTTGCCTGAGAGTTAACCCTAGAGCATATGTGTCTTGTTGCCATTTTCCTCTACCTCTTGTGGACTCAGCTGCCCATTGGCAAGCAACTGAAGAAAAGAACTGATGATTCAGGGTCTGGGCCTAAGGCCAAAGCTAATTAACTCTGAAAGTAAATGAAAGCTGTTACCCATGTTCCTCAGAACAGAGCAAACCAATATTTGTATTTTTTGCTTTTCTCAGACTGATAGTCCTCTGGTTGTGGTGAATAAATTGCAGGTAGTGTGATTTTCAACATAAACTGACAGGTGTAGAATAATGGGTGAAGAGGTCCCTGCACATGATCTCTTTTAATATCTTACAGACTACTATATTGGTTAAAGAGATACACTTATTTGAAATGTATCCAATTCAGTAATTTTCTTATCTCAGTTCAAATTTCCCTCTAATTTTCCAGAAGATTTCTTATTCCTAACTGTCACAGTCTTCACTAATTTAGTGGAATGTTCTTTAGGAGCTAGGGATTTTGATATTTTTCCTTGGTAGATTTAAGATATATATATATATACATATATATCTTTATATATATATCTATACTTTATATATTTATTTATAAATTATTATATATTT
>NW_027967893.1:0-208 GCF_054177405.1 Leptonychotes weddellii
ATCTGCTTAGAGGCCTAAGCAGCTTACCCAGATTCACACAGATGGTAAGTTGCCAAGCTGAGATTCATACCTGGATGTTATTGCATCAGATCTGAGGGCTTATTTTGTACCTTAAAAATGGAAATTCTAAGAGGTCTGAACAATGTTTGATATAATGACTATCATCCTTGAAATACTGTCTTCCTTTGATATCCACTATGTCCCACTC
>NW_027967894.1:0-208 GCF_054177405.1 Leptonychotes weddellii
GAAGTATAGTAAGCCAGCTATCCTTTCATGTATTTTTTTGGCCAAGCTTGCTTTCTTTTGACATTTGGCACCGTCCTACACTGAGATTCATTGAACTTCATTTATGTAAAGTCAACTAAATCTTGTTTTAAGCTATCGTAGGTATTAAAGACAGACCATTTTAGATGTACTGTGTAACTATCAAATATATTGTGCAAAATTGTAGAAA
>NW_027967895.1:0-208 GCF_054177405.1 Leptonychotes weddellii
ATAAGTCAAACAGAGAAAGACATGTATCATATGATCTCATTGATATGAGGAATTCTTAATTGCAGGAAACAAACTGAGTGTTGTTGGAGTGGGGGGTGGGGTGGGAGGGATGGGGTGACTGGGTGATAGACACTGGGGAGGGTACGTGCTCTGTTAAGCGCTGTGAATTGTGCAGGACTGTTGAGTCTCAGATCTGTACCTCTGAGAC
>NW_027967896.1:0-208 GCF_054177405.1 Leptonychotes weddellii
AAATATATTACTATACAGAGTAACTTAGGTTCTCAAGAGAGTGATAACAGAAGCTATGAAGTGATTTTTTTTTATTCTTATGTTAATCCCCATACATTACATCATTAGTTTTGGATGAAGCGTTTCATGATTCATTGTTTGTGCACAACACCCAGTGCTCCATGCAGAATGTGCCCTCCTCAATACCCACCACCAGGCTCCCCCATCC
>NW_027967897.1:0-208 GCF_054177405.1 Leptonychotes weddellii
CACTGGGGTCCGGGTGATGAATGTGGCCTGACAGTGCTTGGTGACCACACGTGGTGTATCTTCACACATCCTCTCGTGTAATCCTTACGCCCCTGGGCCTCCGCTTACAGAGGCCAGGTGGCTCACAGAGGGTGCACACATGGCGAGGTCTCAGATATGTGATACACACCTTGCCCGCTGCCATCTCTGCCATCTTACAGCCGTGACA
>NW_027967898.1:0-208 GCF_054177405.1 Leptonychotes weddellii
AGCCAGTCCGCAGCTCAGCTGGGGGCAGGACTGCCTGGGGGCACCAACTCTAAGTGCAGCCCAGGACCAGGGTGGGACCAGTGGGGCCAGCGCAGGGCTGCAGGGGGTGGGGGGGGAGAGAACACTTACAACAGCCCTGCTCATCCGAGCCATTCTCGCAGTCCACCTGGCCGTCACATCTCCAGAGCTGAGAGATACAACGGTTCAC
>NW_027967899.1:0-208 GCF_054177405.1 Leptonychotes weddellii
CAGCATAGGAAATTTTTTTAAAGTAGCTAAGTAAAGAGAAGTGATGTTACCTGTAACTAAGATGACCATATTACATGTCCTCCAGCTGAGTTGAGAGTGGGAAGAGTGCTAACCAGATAGGGTGCCAGGACAGAGGTCTCCTTCCTACAGGTGTAATTACTGACTGTCCCAGACAGGGTGGGGCAACCTTAAACACACAAACACACAC
>NW_027967900.1:0-208 GCF_054177405.1 Leptonychotes weddellii
AGCCTGGTAATGGGTATTAAAGAGGGCACGTTCTGCATGGAGCACTGGGTGTTATGCACAAACAATGAATCATGGAACACTACATCAAAAACTAATGATGTAATGTATGGTGATTAACATAACAATTAAAAAATAAATAAATAAATAAAGGAATGGATTATTGATACATGATAGAACATGTATGAACTTCAAAAACATTTGCTAAGTG
>NW_027967901.1:0-208 GCF_054177405.1 Leptonychotes weddellii
AGAGCAATATACACATTTAATGTAATCCCTATCAAAATATCAACTTTTTTTATAGAAATGGAACAAATAATCCTAAAATTTGTATGGAACCAGAAAAGACCCCAAATAGCTAAAGGAATGTTGAAAAAGAAAACGAAAACTGGTGGCATCACAATTCTGGACTTCAAACTCTATTACAAAGCTGTCATCATCAAGACAGCATGGTACT
>NW_027967902.1:0-208 GCF_054177405.1 Leptonychotes weddellii
AAACACACGTGAGCATGTTCATCTTTGCCTACAATGAGAAACCTTTCTCAATGATCACCACCTGCGAACATCCAACTTTGAAAATACTCTTTGGTATCAACACTGTAAAGAATTAGCCCTCCCTTTCATCGCTGGTAAGAGTGCAAAATGTCTTAACCCCCTAGAGGGCAGGTTTGTAATATCTATCAGAATTTGACACACATTTACT
>NW_027967903.1:0-1140 GCF_054177405.1 Leptonychotes weddellii
CCCGTGGAGAGTGTGACTGAAGACACTCTTTGGGGTATGGAGAGTGGAAGTGTCCTCATTAGAATTCAGGTGGCCTTTGGATAACACGAGGAAGAAATTTAATAAATGCCTTAAGCCAAATGAAGTCATCTTACAATACTCACCTGGCAGCAGGAAATTTTTCCTTTTCTTAAAACAAAATCACCAGGTTGTAGGAAGCGTAAGGCCTCCAAGGGCTCCGTTGGCACCACCCCCAATTACCAAAGCCGTCCCTAGCCTCAGGATGGAGGACAGGAGCCCTTCGTAGAGGCCCATACGCGGAGCCCCACACACAGGGCGCCACACATGTCCACGAGACTGGGCGGTGCTGGACAAGGCAAGGGGAAGGTGGCATTCACCAGAACACACCCCCCACCCAAGGGCCAGCTCCGCAGCAGCTCACTCCCCAAGCACCAGGCAGAGCCCTGACTTTTCCCTAGGGACCCAGCTCTTCCATTTCCCTTCAGAAAGCTGTAGTGGTGTTCATTTCCGGATACGCCCCGGCGGCACACTCACTTTTGAATCAGCCTCGCAGGACCCTGGGGAGGAAGGGACCCCAGCCCGCGGCAACGTCCCCACCACCCAGAGAGCTTTCCCCACTGCACCAATGGCAACTCCATGAGCTTGGAAATTCTCAGAACTGCCCACTGCACAACCAGCAACCAGCCCTCCGTCCCCTTCCCACTCCATCCCCCTCCCTCTCCCCTTCACAGCCACACTACTCAGAAGATGGGGGGTCACCTCAACGCAAGCTGAGGTCAGCCCACCTCACCCAAAGTGCACCTGTCTACAGCCATCAACGGCCAGGGCACTGTGCCGCAGTGTACATGGGCCTTCCGAGCAGAGCTGCCCGCTCCCCCACCATGACCCACTGACCCCACCCCTGCCTTCCCAGAGCTGCATTCCACATAAGGCAGCCACTCACTGTGTGGACCTATTCAATTTAAATTTAAATAAATTAAAATTAAAACTTCAGGTCCTCGGGGCGCCTGGGTGGCTCAGATGGTTAAGTGTCTGCCTTCGGCTCAGGTCATGATCCCAGGGTTCTGGGATCGAGCCCCGCCATCGAGCTCCCTGCTTGGCGGGGAGCCTGCTTCTCCCTCTCCCTCTACTGTTCCCCCT
>NW_027967904.1:0-208 GCF_054177405.1 Leptonychotes weddellii
TATCAAGTCACCCCAAAACAGCAGCAGAATACTATTGAAATCAGCACTGTCACCACACACAGGGTTAACATGGAAAGGGAAGTATTTTTTTTTTTTATTCTTATGTTAATCCCCATACATTACATCATTAGTTTTAGATGAAGTGTTCCATGATTCATTGTTTGTGCATAACACCCAGTGCTCCATGCAGAATGTGCCCTCCTCAATA
>NW_027967905.1:0-208 GCF_054177405.1 Leptonychotes weddellii
AATGGAGCACTGGGTGTTATACGCAAACAATGAATCATGGAACACTACATCAAAAACTAATGATGTAATGATGTAATGTATGGTGATTAACATAACATAATAATAAAAAAAAAAGCAGATTCAGAGTCATCTGGCAACAGCTGGCTTCTAAGAGAACTATTTCCAGGAAGTAAAAACTACTCTCTTTAGAGGAGATCAACAGTTTCAA
>NW_027967906.1:0-208 GCF_054177405.1 Leptonychotes weddellii
CGTTAAGCGTCTGCCTTCAGCTCAGGTCATGATCCCAGGGTCATGGGATCGAGCCCCGCATCGGGCTCCCTGCTCAGCGGGAAGCCTGCTTCTCCCTCTCCCACTCCTCCTGCTTGTGTTTCCTCTCTCGCTGTCTATCTGTCAGATAAATAAATAAAATCTTTAAAAAAAAAAAAAAGGGCATAGGAACCCACAGAAGAAGTTCCCA
>NW_027967907.1:0-208 GCF_054177405.1 Leptonychotes weddellii
GAACCCTCAGTTTGTTTTTCAGAGTCCATCGTCTCTCATGGTTCGTCTACCCCTCCGATTTCCCCCGCTTCATTCTTCCCCTGCTGCTACCTTCTTCTTCTTCTTCTTTTTTTTTTAAGTATATGAGCCCAAATCAAAAATACTTGCTTCTAAGGAAAAAAAAAAGGTTATATGTAACACATTAACACAGCCCTGACCAATAACTGCA
>NW_027967908.1:0-208 GCF_054177405.1 Leptonychotes weddellii
ATGGAGCACTGGGTGTTATACGCAAATAATGAATCATGGAACACTACATCTAAAACTAATGATGTAATGTATGGTGATTAACATAACATAATAATAAAAAAAAAGAGTAGATTGGAAGGCCTGGAAAGAAAACTGAATTCAGATGGAGGGAAGAGCATCAATATGGCACAAATGTAACAAAGTTCTTGGTAGAATAGGACAGTGCTTG
>NW_027967909.1:0-208 GCF_054177405.1 Leptonychotes weddellii
CCTCCAGCTGCAGCAGATGGGAGTCTCTCTACCTATGCCGGCATGGAGGACCCTTGACCTTCTCATTCTTCACTGACATGAACCTGTTATCTTCTTTCTTCAGAGTTACCACCGCAGTCAACGACAGACAACCAACTCCCCAATCTTTGTAGTTACTGTTGCCCCCAACTCTCTCAAGTGCTAGAACTCTCCCATGAGCCGGGGCATC
>NW_027967910.1:0-208 GCF_054177405.1 Leptonychotes weddellii
CAGAGGTGGCCGGTGGCCTCTGAGAGCAAATACAGCCAAGAAGCAGGCTGAAAGCTCCTGCAGGGAGAGATGACGAGGAGCTTGCTAGAAATGCAGACTCCCAGGTGCCCAGGCCCTGTGTCAGAACCTGAACTTTAGTGAGGCCCCTGGGGGACTCAGAGGCTCACCCCAGGCTGACAGGCAAAGGCCCTAGCTGGGATGCTGGGGG
>NW_027967911.1:0-208 GCF_054177405.1 Leptonychotes weddellii
GCATGACTATTCGTAGCAATTTATCTCACAATTGAACTGTGTCAACCATCAAGAAGGAGATGTTGGCCTGAAATTTTAAAGAATTCAGTGGAGGGCGCCTGGGTGGCTCAGTCGGTTGGGCGACTGCCTTCGGCTCAGGTCATGATCCTGGAGTCCCGGGATCGAGTCCCGCATCGGGCTCCCTGCTCGGCGGGGAGTCGCTTCTCCC
>NW_027967912.1:0-208 GCF_054177405.1 Leptonychotes weddellii
TCTCAGCAACATTTCCAAACCATTCAGCAATATTTAGCTAAATCACAAAAAAGTTATGAGAAAATAAAAGGGAATCATTAAAGTTTCTATCATAAAGTCCACCTTGCCATAATCTTTGGTGATTTTTAAAATACTTTTTCCCATTCACTAAAGTGACACACATTTTAATTTACCTTTAAATAGAAGAAGTAAAATAGAACTAGGAAAA
>NW_027967913.1:0-208 GCF_054177405.1 Leptonychotes weddellii
GGGAAGAAGAAGCAGAAGACCTGGTCGCCTGGACCAACACTCTTGATATAGATGTTTTAGAAGATTCAGCCTGATGCTCCAGGATTTAAAGCCACAGCTTGGCTTCCTGAGGCAACTTTGGAACTTGGATTCCATTTTTTTTTGAAGTTGGCCTCATGCTCTCATGTCAAGTACACATTAAAAATATAAGTACAAATCAAAAAAAAAA
>NW_027967914.1:0-1140 GCF_054177405.1 Leptonychotes weddellii
CAGCAATTTGTACTCACAAACCCCGCGGCAAGTCCTGGTCCTGGTGGCCCGGGGGGCCCGGGGGGCCCTGGTGGGCCGGCTGGTCCGGGGGCTCCTGCCAAGCCATTCTCCCCAGGAGCGCCAACAGGCCCAGGGTCACCCTGCCTTCCCTGCACAGGTGGGGAGAGAGGATGTCCCCGCTTGTGGCTAAGCCCTGAGAAGCCACTGCATCCCCTGTGCGCCCACTTTCCTTGTAGGCTTTTTAACAAATCTGAAAAGCCAACGAAAAATGAGGTTCCGCGTAGCAAACCCAATAGCACCTGTTCTTCCTCTGACTTTAAGAGATGACTGTATCCACTTTACAAACGGAACCACGAGGGGCGGGTGTATAGGACAGAGACCCCTGGCTCCCTACCAGAAGCTGCTGTTCTCTGCATCCCCCGCCAACCTGGGCATGGCCATACTGCCACAGTTTCTCCCACGTCACGTGAGCGGAAGCAATGCGCGCCACTCTGTGACCCACGGGCGGTAGAGCGCAAGAAGGAAGGAGCCGAGGGCCCCGAATAACAGCAAGGAAAGGGAGTCGCTGACTGAATATCTGCCCAGGACGCTGGCTGAGCAAGAAATAAACTACTTTGCTGAGTCAGAAAAATAAAAATAAAAATAAAAATGAAACAACAGAGGGAGACCCCCAGAGCACGGGCCTGAGATGTTCCCTCCAGGCCTGGTGCAAGGTGTGCACAGAGCGCTCGGCTCCTGGCAGAGGAGGGTGGGGACACACTGTGGCGGGTGAGCGAGGGGAGAGCGCCCTGTGCAGCGAGGTGGGAGGCAGATGGGGGCTCAGAGTGCTTCTGGGGGTGGTGGAGAGCAGGAGGGCCTGAGGGTCCCAAGGCCAGGTGCCGGCCGGCGAGTGAGCAGGCCAGGGGCATGGGGATCCAAGACAGGGAGACCCTCCTGCACAGGGCTGGGCTCAGCGCAGGGTCGGTCCTGAGGCCGGATCCACCGCCGCCTGGCCCAGCCCCACCCGATACCACCTCCCCTCATCTGCCAATGCAGGGACCACGGTTTTCTCCTGGCTGTGAGGGACACGGGCTCTGCTGGCCCACAGCCAGGGCAGAAGAGTGACCAGCCCTGTCACGCATGCGGCACGCCCCCTGGAAG
>NW_027967915.1:0-208 GCF_054177405.1 Leptonychotes weddellii
GGGCGCCTGGGTGGCTCAGTTGGTTAAGCGACTGCCTTCGGCTCAGGTCATGATCCTGGAGTCCCGGGATCGAGTCCCGCATCGGGCTCCCTGCTCGGCAGGGAGTCTGCTTCTCCCTCTGACCCTCCTCCCTCTCATGCTCTCTGTCTCTCATTCTCTCTGTCTCAAATAAATAAATAAAATCTTTAAAAATAAATAAATAAATAAA
>NW_027967916.1:0-208 GCF_054177405.1 Leptonychotes weddellii
AATCTAATTTAAGATTATCTTCTTTGAAATTCTTATTTGCAATTTTCTTTTGCTGCTACTTTGTGAAATCACTATATGCTCAAGTTTTGTTCTAAGAACAAATTCACATCCTTTATTTTAACACTAATCCTAGTCAATGTTTATGTTTATGACTTTATCCTGTGTTACAGTATTTATGATCCTATTTTATCACCGCCTTTATGCTTTA
>NW_027967917.1:0-208 GCF_054177405.1 Leptonychotes weddellii
AAAATCTTTAAAAAAAAATACAGTATACAGCCCTCAGTTCCTGAGGATTCTTATTCACTATTTCTGAATGAGGCTTTGAAATGCATAGATTTTGGTAGTTTTTATACAAGTGGTTTTCAAAAAGGTACTTTGAAAAATGCTTCTGTAGAGTAGGTTGATGAGTACTTGGAACATCTGCATTAAAAAAAAAAAAAAAAAAGAGGACAGG
>NW_027967918.1:0-208 GCF_054177405.1 Leptonychotes weddellii
AGAAAGGCAAAAAAAAAAAAAAAAGAATATGGCTGAGAAAAGCTGCAAAGTCTTTCTGGGTATGCCTGCAGTCGGCAGCCCAAAATGTCCTGCAGAACCCATCCTGGAAGCTGCCCATAGGAACCCTAGAGGACCCCACAAGCCACAGGCCCCACACAGCCTGAAATGAGCAGCCACGTACCAGAAAGACCCATCATAGCCCTACTTG
>NW_027967919.1:0-208 GCF_054177405.1 Leptonychotes weddellii
CCCTGCAGCCCGAGGTGGCCCAGAGCAGCACACCCGTCCCTCCCCAGGGGCATGTGGCTCAGCCCAGCTGGGTCCCAGGTGGTTAAGCATGTCCACTCACCTGCAGCTAGCTAGCCTCGTTTCTGGAAGATGTTCTGACAGCACCCGGCGCTTTGGCCTCCTGCGGGCCTGAATTTGCTAACCCAGATCAACTCTCCTGCAGATGGCC
>NW_027967920.1:0-208 GCF_054177405.1 Leptonychotes weddellii
AAAGGGAAAAAGAAAAATTAAAAAAAAAAAGAGTTAAAAACAATTAACTTTGAAAGACTAAAGAATCATGGAGAAAAAGCCATGGATTCTATGTGCAGTATTCCGCTAGCGCTGGAGTTCTGCCGTTCTCATTGATCGGTAAACTTGGTCTTGGCTGGCTGTTCTCGCTGATCTTCTGGGGAGGGGCCTGTTGCCGTGGTTTCCAAAT
>NW_027967921.1:0-208 GCF_054177405.1 Leptonychotes weddellii
CTCTCTCTCTTTTTTTTTTTTTTAAAGATTTTATTTATTTATTTGAGAGAGAGCACATGAGAGGGGGGAGGGTCAGAGGGAGAAGCAGACTCCCTGCCGAACAGGGAGCCCGATGCGGGACTCGATCCAGGGACTCCAGGATCATGACCTGAGCCGAAGGCAGTCGCTTAACCAACTGAGCCACCCAGGCGCCCTCTCTTTTTTTTAA
>NW_027967922.1:0-208 GCF_054177405.1 Leptonychotes weddellii
GGATGGGTTAGCCTGGTGATGGGTATTAAAGAGGGCACGTTCTGCATGGAGCACTGGGTGTTATGCACAAACAATGAATCATGGAACACTCCATCAAAAACTAATGATGTAATGTGTGGCGATTAACATAACAATAAAGATTTTTAAAGAAGTCTTGACCCTGACATCCTTGGTGTTCCCACAAAACCGTCCACCTCACCGCAAGCAA
>NW_027967923.1:0-208 GCF_054177405.1 Leptonychotes weddellii
CCCGTGAGGGCCCTTTCCTCATATCCCATGATAACCCTTTCTTCACACCCCGTGAGAGCCCTTTCCTCATATCCCATGATGGCCCTTTGCTCACATCCCATGATAGCCCTTTCCTCGCCTTTCCTTTATGAAGGACAATTTCCCATCCTAACTCTACTGCAGTGACCATTCATCTCCAATTCTGTAGCTCCCCCATGACTGTGATCGG
>NW_027967924.1:0-208 GCF_054177405.1 Leptonychotes weddellii
AGAAGATATGGAGGGGAAGAATGAAGGTGGGGAAATCAGAGGGGGAGATGATCCATGAGAGACGATGGACTCTGAAAAACAAACTGAGGGTTCTAGAGGGGAGGGGCGTGGGAGGATGGGTTAGCCTGGTGATGGGTATTAAAGAGGGCACGTACTGCATGGAGCACTGGGTGTTATACGCAAACAATGAATCATGGAATGCTACATC
>NW_027967925.1:0-1140 GCF_054177405.1 Leptonychotes weddellii
TTAAAGTTTTCTCTTGTGTTGACATGCTAAGCATAGTTCACCACCATGTTTTGTTTGTGGAAAAAAAAAAAAAGGATAGTTTTCAGTAAAACACTCAACGTGCATAGCAGACCATTTGATTATATAATAAGGCTTTCCTTTATATATATATACATATGTATATATATGGCTTATATATAAAGACTTTCCCTTCATCTTTTTTTTTTTTTTTTTTTTTTTAATAATGCAATATTTATTTTATACAGTTGAACTGGGTACATAGTAAACTATAAAAATTCCAAATAGTTATCTCTAAAGGAAATCCTTTGTTTACATGGTTTTACATATTAATTACTCTGGAAAGTTTCTGAACTCTGTTTAGTAGTAGATCTCCTTTCTTGATAGTTTCTTGGTACTGCCAGTTCTTGCTATCTGGCCTGTTGGTCTCCACTATTTCATTTACTTTATCTATTTTGCAGTGTAGTCTCCCTGCAGCAATAAATCTGGACAGCTCCTGATCAATGAATTCCACACCAACACCAAAGGCTTCTGCCATATAGCCAAGAGTTAATGACCTATAGGATTCCAGCAGCTGGCTGTATGCATGAATTCTCATTTCTCTGACATAGTAACGATAGTGAGGAGCAAAAAGCCAGTCCTTTTTCATTTCCTGTTCCACAATAGCTAAGGACTGGAAGAAAACTGAGTAACGACACTCATAGAGTGAAAACAGGTACTGCCGGACCGCTGGAAGGCTATGCAGCACCTCGAGGATCTCGGCTCCTTTAATCACCTTTTCCCTGAGATCTGGTCTTTCTAAGGCAATCATGCTGACGT
Organism: Leptonychotes weddellii; assembly: GCF_054177405.1. Classification (NCBI taxonomy): domain Eukaryota; kingdom Metazoa; phylum Chordata; class Mammalia; order Carnivora; family Phocidae; genus Leptonychotes; species Leptonychotes weddellii. The sequence goes on from NW_027967925.1 coordinate 817, forward strand.
AGACAGTGTAAGTCACAAAGGTCTTATAATCCATAAGTTCATAGGATGTGAATGTTGACACTGTGTCAAGGAAGAGTTCAGCTGCCTGTTTGAAATCACGAATAGCCACACAGTAAAGACCTTGATATACCTTTAGGCGGTTTCTCCTGTCCCAATCTCCTCCTTCCTCTATTAAGCTTTTGGCCTTCTCTGTGTTTCGTGTGATGAGATCATTATCCATATAAAATAATCCAATCCTAAGAAGATAGAACACAATATCCAGTCGGTGACCCAAGGCCACAGTTTTGTCATATGTCTTGCGAAAGGCTGTCAGAGCACCCTCCT
>NW_027967926.1:0-208 GCF_054177405.1 Leptonychotes weddellii
GGACCATCTGGACGGAAGAGATGCGCAGGGCAAGCAAGGTATGGGGCAAGGGGCGCAGAGCTCCCCACCCCGCCCAGCACCCAGACGTGCTCCCCAACCTGGGAGCCCTCCAGATCCCCCCCAGCCCCCGGGCAGGGAATTCATGGAGGTTCCACTACCCAGGTGCGACTGATGAGCTCGCTGGCCACTGAGATTGACCGCCTCTCCA
>NW_027967927.1:0-208 GCF_054177405.1 Leptonychotes weddellii
AAAAAAAAAAAGACTGAACACTTGATACAAATGTCTCCATCACAGTAAAAGGAACCTGACACTGTTGTATGCATGGAGAGTGATATTTACTGATCCTTCCGTAATGAAATAGAACCACTCTCCACCAGCGGCTGTGCTTTTCTAACCTTAAAACAACCAATGTTAAGGTTACAAATTGGATTACATTCTTCTTGATCTTCAACAATAT
>NW_027967928.1:0-208 GCF_054177405.1 Leptonychotes weddellii
CCGAGGAACCTCCATAATGTTTCCCACAGTGAGTATAACAATTTACATTCTCACCAACAGTGCAAGGGGGGTCCTTTTTCTCCACATCTTCTCAATGTGTTACTTTTTGTCATTTTGATTTTAGCCATTCTAACTGGTGTAAGGTAACATCTCAGTGTGGTTTTGATTTGCATTTCCCTGTTGATTCATGATGTTGAGTTTCTTTTCA
>NW_027967929.1:0-208 GCF_054177405.1 Leptonychotes weddellii
AAATGTGCTCTGGGGGCCAGCAGCATGGGCATCTCTCGGGAGCTTGTTAGGAATGCAGATTCCCAGGCTCTCCCCCAACCTGCTGAATCAGCACCTGCATTTAACAGGATCCCTGGGCGATGTGTATGTCATGTGAGGACCGTTGCTCTAGGGATCCCACCGAGCAACAGCAATATGCCAATATGAGGCTGGCTGTGCCAAGCCCCAA
>NW_027967930.1:0-208 GCF_054177405.1 Leptonychotes weddellii
CATATTGTGCCAAGAAGGACTCTAAGTGCTTCGAAGGGAGCGCTCACTTAATCCTCATGGCTGCAATGCTGTGAGGTCAGGTCTATGAAACAAGCGTCCCAGGATCTTCTAGGTGATTTTTATGTACTGATTTGGGGTATAGGGTGGATACCCCCTGTTTAGTGAGATGGGCACACGTCTGGATGCACTGAGCCTCTCAGTCGGTGAC
>NW_027967931.1:0-208 GCF_054177405.1 Leptonychotes weddellii
ATGAGGACCTTTTTTTTTAAGATTCATTTATTTTTTGGGGGGAGGGGTAGAGAGAGAGAGAATCTCAAGCAGACTCCCCGCTGAGTGCAGAGCCCACTGGGGGCTCAATCCCACGACCCTGAAGTCATGACCGGAGCCGAAACCAAGAGTTGGACGCTTAACTGACTGAGCCACCCAGGTGCCCGGAGGAGGACTTGTTGATAAAGAA
>NW_027967932.1:0-208 GCF_054177405.1 Leptonychotes weddellii
CGGAGGGGGTGGCCTGGTGGTGGGTGTTGAGGAGGGCACGTTCTGCATGGAGCACTGGGTGTTGTGCACGAACAATGAATCATGGAACACTTCATCTAGAACTAATGATGTAGTGTATGGGGATTAACATAAGAATAAAAAAAAATAAATAAAAAAATGAATAAAAAAAAAAAGTAAAAATAAACTATGGAGACTACGTCAAAATAGA
>NW_027967933.1:0-208 GCF_054177405.1 Leptonychotes weddellii
TGAAAAATGTTTGTAGTTGAATTACTAGTGGGTTGGGGGCTAGGGGGCAGGGAAATTCAAGTACAATATTCTCACACTGTCTTCTCTTTTCTCCAAATACAATGTTAAAAGAGTATCTTATCCTGGATGCAACGACAGATGAGTACCAACCTTAAAACCTCTCTCAGGATGCAAGGATGTGAATGAACCCTGTTCTATTTTCATCGAA
>NW_027967934.1:0-208 GCF_054177405.1 Leptonychotes weddellii
CAATTTTTATTTATTTTTATTTTTTTTATTCTTATGTTAATCCCCATACATTACATCATTAGTTTTAGATGAAGTGTTCCATGATTCATTGTTTGTGCATAACACCCAGTGCTCCATGCAGAATGTGCCCTCCTCAATACCCACCACCAGGCTAACCCATCCTCCCACCCCCCTCCCCTCTAGAACCCTCAGTTTGTTTTTCAGAGTC
>NW_027967935.1:0-208 GCF_054177405.1 Leptonychotes weddellii
GGAACACACGCAGGGGGAGTGGGAGAGGGAGAAGCAGGCTTCCCGCTGAGCAGGGAGCCTGATGCGGGGCTCGATCCCAGGACCCTGGGATCACGACCTGAGCCGAAGGCAGACGCTTAACGACTGAGCCACCCAGGCGCCCCACAACTCTGCCTTCTTAATGAAATTTCTTTGTTGGTATTTAGTCCCTCAGAAATGAGAAGGGCAC
>NW_027967936.1:0-1140 GCF_054177405.1 Leptonychotes weddellii
GGCAAGTCTATCCCCGTGAAACCATCACCACCATCTGTGCCTTGAATATTCCCAACACTTGCAAAAGTTTTCTCCCGCCCACTTTATCATTATGTGACTAATAAGAACAATTGTGTGATAAGAGCAATTAATATGGGATCAGGTCCCAGAAGCCTACTGGGTGATGTAGAGTCTATACTGAACTGTGTTGCATCGTGGGCTTGAACACATACCGGTATGTATTTCTTCCTTGCAAGAATGTTTCCCCCTTCTGCCCACTGAAACGAATGGATGTCCACTAATTGATTCAAGGAAGGGAACACAGTTTATCGAATGTCATGGAAAAATGATGTCAGGCTTAAAGGTCACAAGAGCCCTTTTGCCTTGAATTAGGAGCGAAAAGGTGTGATGTGGGTTTTCAGTGATGGTTGCACGAGTTAAAATATGTTCTATGGGGTCACAACAGCTGTAAGGTGTTTTGCAAAGTATGATAATGAATCCTACAAAGTTAGAGGGGAAAAGTTATCTTTCACTGCTGTACGTGGTAGAAATAGGAACTCCGACTATGATTTGTTATGTCATAAAATACTCTACTTACAGTTAATCCTCATCTTTTCACATACATTTTTGGTGTTTTGTACTTCCTTTTAGCAGAAATAAAATTCTTGCTGCCAAACGCGTTGTTTTTTGTTGCTTTGCATTAAGCACTCAAAACATATTTTATCCCTAAGAAATACATTTCCCAAAATGTATTCATTTAATAATACTTTAAAACATAAATATGCCTTGTGTTGTATTTATCATTTTGCTGCCATTATTTAATAATTAAATCACTTTTAATTATTAAAGAATTATGCATAGTAACTATATTTATGTCACTTCCATCGAAGAGGTATCAGTATTTATTGTCATAAAACAATGCAGAAGAACATTTTTTTCCAATTTTTTATTTAAATTCCAGCTGGTTAACACAGTCCAATATGAGTTTCAGGTGTAGAATTTAGTGACTGCAAAACAACATTTTCTTAATAAAGCACCTCATTGTCATAGGAAATAAAAGACAACGTAAACACAGTAATGTATATACAGTGTTTTTGTTAACATTGAGGTAGCTTTTATTTCTTGTGCTGTCACTTAACTGATTTCTTGTGTGTATGTTCA
>NW_027967937.1:0-208 GCF_054177405.1 Leptonychotes weddellii
AAAAAAAACAAAAAACTCTGTTGGCTGTTTTCCAAAGTGCCTCTACGGCAATGTTTGAGGCTGTTGGTTAGGCCAGGGACGGGTGTACAAAGACGAACAAGACAGCTCCCACTCACAAGCAGCATACAGTCTAACGGGAGAGAAATGATCAGTAAAATTACCGTCCAGTGGAGTTACTTCCTGATAGCACCGAAAAGGTGGGGTCTAT
>NW_027967938.1:0-208 GCF_054177405.1 Leptonychotes weddellii
CAAAATGCGTGTACATGCTCAAAGAATGATAGGGACATGTTAGAAAGACACAACAGCTATCCTAAAGGGGCTTCCATCAGCCAAATCTGAAACAATTGGAGCATCAAAAGAAATAACAATAGTAAAACATTATAATCTATTGAATAAAGTAAGAACCCATGAGTTCACATGGGTTAATTAATTAATTAATTGAAGAGAAGGGAAAAAA
>NW_027967939.1:0-208 GCF_054177405.1 Leptonychotes weddellii
AATGGTGCTGGGAAAATTGGACAGCCACATGCAGAAGAATGAAACTCGACCATTCTCTAACACCATTCACAAAGATAAACTCAAAGTGGATGAAAGACCTCAATGTGAGACAGGAATCCATCAAAATCCTAGAGGAGAACATAGGCAGTAACCTCTTTGACATCGGCCACAGCAACTTCTTTCAAGATACATCTCCAAAAGCTAGTGA
>NW_027967940.1:0-208 GCF_054177405.1 Leptonychotes weddellii
AATGGAGCCCTGGGTGTTATACGCAAACAATGAATCATGGAACACTACATCAAAAACTAATGATGTAATGATGTAATGTATGGTGATTAACATAACATAATAATAAAAAAAAAAGCAGATTCAGAGTCATCTGGCAACAGCTGGCTTCTAAGAGAACTATTTCCAGGAAGTAAAAACTACTCTCTTTAGAGGAGATCAAGAGTTTCAA
>NW_027967941.1:0-208 GCF_054177405.1 Leptonychotes weddellii
AAAACTTCATCTGAATAGATAGATAGATAGATAGATAGATAGATAGATAGATAGATGATAGATAGAAATGGAGTTTTTTTTTTTATTCTTATGTTAATCCCCATACATTACATCATTAGTTTTAGATGTAGTGTTCCATGATTCATTGTTTGTGCATAACACCCAGTGCTCCATGCAGAATGTGCCCTCCTCAATACCCATCACCAGG
>NW_027967942.1:0-208 GCF_054177405.1 Leptonychotes weddellii
GGCCAGGATGTCCGGGATGTTGTCGGCCACGGCCACGGTGAGCGTGACGGTGGCCGAGAGAGGGGGCTGGCCGTGGTCCTGCACCGCCACCACCAGGCTCTGCTTGAGCGCGTCTCTGTCCAGCAGGGCCCGCGCCGTGCGCACCTCGCCCGTGTGCAGCCCCACCGCGAAGAGCCCTGGCTCGCTCGCCTTGAGCAGGCGGTAGGAC
>NW_027967943.1:0-208 GCF_054177405.1 Leptonychotes weddellii
GCTTCCTGCTGGAGGACACAGGCTCCCGGGAGCAGCAGACTTTGCAGAAGTGCAGGACCGACACCCAAAAGCAGGCCACAGTGTGGTTTGGAGGCAGACAAGGGACAGGTAGAGAAGGTCTGCAAAGCCCGCTATTAGAGACCAGGTCTGGGTTTAAAGATGCCGATGCCTCTTTCTCTGTGAAGTCAATGCCTGGTGGGATTCCCAC
>NW_027967944.1:0-208 GCF_054177405.1 Leptonychotes weddellii
GCGGTACACTTCTTTGCCTCAAAATTTCTGGACTGGGCACGGGGGATTCACTGATTGTGTCTCTCAGGAGAAACTTCCAGCACAGAAAGTAATGACTTTCAGTAGTTCGTTCAGGCTGCGTATTTCTATTAGGCATCTTAGTCTGGTCATCTGTCTGGTGCTCAGAATGCAGGGGGGTGAGGCCCAGGCTATGATGTCAGGGAGAAAC
>NW_027967945.1:0-208 GCF_054177405.1 Leptonychotes weddellii
CTGAGGGCAATTTGTCAGTATGTATCAAAACTGAGGGGCACCTGGGTGGCTCAGTGGGTTAAGCATCTGCCTCCGGCTCAGGTCATGATCCCAGGTTCCTGGGATCGCGTCCTGCATCGGGCTCCCTGCTCAGCGGGGAGCCTGCTTCTCCCTATCCCTATCCCCCTCCCTCCTGCTTGTGCTCTCTCTCTCTCTCTCTCTCAGTCAA
>NW_027967946.1:0-208 GCF_054177405.1 Leptonychotes weddellii
AAAATACAACAAAGAGACAGTAAGGTAAAGATCTTTAGTTTCTGCAGTGCCTGACTGGCTTAGTCGGTAGAGCACGCGACTCTCGATCTGGTGGTTGTGAGTTTGAGCCCAATGCTGGGTGTAGAGAGTACTAACGTACGTACATACACCACACATACAATACATAAATACATACAATCAGTCAATCGGGGAAGCCCCTTTCTGGGGC
>NW_027967947.1:0-1140 GCF_054177405.1 Leptonychotes weddellii
TTAAAGTGAACTGGTCTGCATATGACCAAGATCTTCAGGTTAGTTGGGTTGACTGCCATGATCTGCTCTGACTGAAGTATACAGTAACTGTTTTTTTGTTTTGTTTTGTTTTTTGCCCAGGTTGAACCATAGGCATCAAAGTAGTTAACTTGTATGTAAAACCACAATCCTTTTTTTTTTTTTAATAACAGCCTTATGGAAATATAATTCACATACCATAACATTCACCCTTTTAAAGTGTGCAATTCAGTAGTTTTTAGATATTCACAAATTTGTACAATTATCACACTGAGTACTTCCATCACCCCAATAAGAAACCCCATATCTGTTAGCAGTTAATCCCTAGTCCTTCTCTCAGCTCCTGGAAAACATTTTGTCCACTTTCTGTTTCTATAGATTTGCCTCTTCTGGAAAAATCATATAAATGGAATCCTACCACCTAGGGCCTTTTGTGTATGGCTTCTTTCACACAGTATCATGTTTTCCAGGTTCATCCATGTCGTAGCATATTTCAGTATATCATTCCTTTCTACAAACAATATTCTATTATATGGCTATACCACAAATCTTCTATTATATGGCTATACCACAATTTGCTAATACATTCCTCAGTAATGGACATTTTGGCTATTTCCACTCTTGCACTATCATAAATATAGCAGCTATGAACATTTGTTTGCAAATTTTTGCACGTACATATACTTTTGTTTCTTTTGGATATATACCTAGGAATGGAATTGCTGGGTTTAATGGGCTAAAACTGCCCCCCAAACATATCCCTTCATTTCCATACAAATTTTAGATCAGCCTATTTCTGCAAAAAGACAGCTGGTATTTGGACTGAGGTCGCATTGCATCTGTAGAACTACTGGGGAAATGCCATCATTTTAACCATAAGTCTTCTAATCCCTTAGCAGAGGATAGCTTTCTATTTTTTTAGATCTTTTTAAATTACTTTCAATGACATTTTATGGTTTTCAGTATTAAAGTCTTGGGTTTCTTTTGTTAAATATGTTCCTAAATATTTTATTCTTTTTAATGTTATGGTAAGTGGAATTTTCTTAATTTTTTTTGATTGTTCCACAAGCCAACCTTAATTAACTTTATCTTTAAAAATCATTGCTGAGGAATTCTCTTTTT
>NW_027967948.1:0-208 GCF_054177405.1 Leptonychotes weddellii
GCACAGCCACTGGGTCCACCTTTAACTGCCCCACCACTGTCCCCGCCCCCTTTACTCCACTCCTAGCCGCTTCCCCTGGTTCAGACCACACTCCTGGAGCAGCCCATTCAGTATCTATTGAACCTTTAGGTGTGTGTTGGGGAGGTGGGGAGGAGGGTACCTTATCAAAGCACAAGGTAAGTACGTTGACTCTATTTTATAGAAGAGC
>NW_027967949.1:0-208 GCF_054177405.1 Leptonychotes weddellii
CATTCACTCTTTTTTTTTTCACATTCACTCTTGTAGCCGCATCTTTACATCTCTTAGGAAGTATTTCTGACTAGTAAGCTCTTCGAAGTGGAGCACATTTATATCAACGTAAAAGCCAGCACCACACAGCAGATGTGCTTGAGGTGCCCCGCGGGGACCGGGCGAGCCTGGCCAGAACCAGCCAGCAGGGCGGCATGGGTCTGGTGGC
>NW_027967950.1:0-208 GCF_054177405.1 Leptonychotes weddellii
GATGCGGGGCTCCATCCTAGGACCCTGGGATCATGACCTGAGCCAAAGGCAGACACTTAACCAACTGAGCCACCCAGGCGCCCCAAGAGATTCTTAATCATAGGAAGCAAACTGAGCATTCCTGGAAGGGAGGGGGCTGGGGGGGACGGGGTAACTGGGTGATGGACATTAAGGAGGGCACGTGGTGTAATGAACCCTCGGTATTATA
>NW_027967951.1:0-208 GCF_054177405.1 Leptonychotes weddellii
AACTGTATTTGATGACTCAAAATTTTGAGGGCAAAAATGGTTGAGTATCAGCAGTTTCATACAGTTCAACCTAATAAAGCAGAGAATACACAAATTTAATCAAGTAGACTGGATCTAGGATTCCTCTACTACTAATTATCTGGGAATATGAACAAAGTGGAGACTTTGATAGGACAATGGTATTTGAAAAGGAAATAAATGCAGAGTG
>NW_027967952.1:0-208 GCF_054177405.1 Leptonychotes weddellii
AATCTTTTTAAAAAAAAAATAAAGCTAGATTAAAAATGAATATTCTTTTTTGTAGATTTAACTAGTAAAAATTATAAGTATCCTTAGAAAATAAGTAAAACTATTTACAATAAATTTTGATTGTTCACAACTTCATCCATTTAACCACCTGAGCCAACTAAACTACATAGGGACCCCAATAGGATGGCTCTCCACTAAACAGCTCTTA
>NW_027967953.1:0-208 GCF_054177405.1 Leptonychotes weddellii
AACACCCAAAAAGCAAATAATCAAGTCAAAAAGTGGGCAGAAGATATGAAAAGACACTTCTCTGAAGAAGACATACAAATGGCTAACAGACACATGAAAAAATGTTCATCATCATTAGCCATCAGGGAATAGCACAGGTTCCCCTCCCCATCTAGTCCTGTACTAAGGTTGCCTAGTACTAATGATGTATTGTATGGTGACTAACATA
>NW_027967954.1:0-208 GCF_054177405.1 Leptonychotes weddellii
CTGGTGCACATACTCTGGAAAACAGTATGGAGTTTCCTCAAAAAGTTAGAAATAGAAGTACCCTATGATCCAGCAATTGCACTACTGAGTATTTACCCAAGTAATACGAAAACACTATTTCAAAGGGACACATGCACCCCTGTATTTATAGCAACATTATTTTTTTTCCTGATTGTTTTTTTTTTATTCTTATGTTAATGCCCATACA
>NW_027967955.1:0-208 GCF_054177405.1 Leptonychotes weddellii
CAGCATAGGAAATTTTTTTAAAGTAGCTAAGTAAAGAGAAGTGATGTTACCTGTAACTAAGATGACCATATTACATGTCCTCCAGCTGAGTTGAGAGTGGGAAGAGTGCTAACCAGATAGGGTGCCAGGACAGAGGTCTCCTTCCTACAGGTGTAATTACTGACTGTCCCAGACAGGGTGGGGCAACCTTAAACACACACACACACAC
>NW_027967956.1:0-208 GCF_054177405.1 Leptonychotes weddellii
CCTAGAGACGCAGGTTCTATGTGGAGCCCTAGACCTTCTAAACCAGACGCCCTGGGCGTGGAAGGGGCTAGAACCCCACAGGCGCTGCGATTGGCGGGGACTTGGACCCCTGCAGGTGCAACCATGTTCATCCCACCCACCCAGACTTCTGCAGGTGGAGCCCCCTCTCCGGGCCTGCCCCCATCTGCCCTCGGCACCCTGCCCCACC
>NW_027967957.1:0-1140 GCF_054177405.1 Leptonychotes weddellii
CTGAGCCACCCAGGAGCCCCATGATTGATTCAGGATTATACTGAATCAGTTCATTTGGAGTTTGTGGGCCTAAGGTTATTTTTGTGTGGCATTTACATAGGATACATACTCAGGGGAAGTAGAAGGGTGCACACACACACACACACACATACATATTTAATAATACTTATATACTAAATAAGTATTATATACTTCTAATACTTGTATACATAAAATCATACTTATCTAATATTTTATGTGTGTTGTCTCATTTGGGCCAAAACAACTCTGTGAGGTAGGGAATATTATCAGCATATTAGCACTGAGGAAACTGAGGCTCAGTGGGATTAAGCAACCTGCATGATTCCACACAATTAGTAAGATTCTGGATTTTAATTGAGGTCTGCTCAATTCTAAGCTTCTGTGTTCTTTTTCATTGACTTTCTGCTTAAGAAATCAAGCATTTCAGAAGAATGCAAAACAGTAAAAATCTATTGGCAAATGTTGACAGTTTCAAAATATACATGAGCTTAATCTGTTCATTAGAAAATCATGATCAGTCTGTTGATGGTAGAACCTGAGCTCTAAATATCAAGAATCAGCTTGTCTGTAGTAGGGTGAAGGGGAAGGAAGGTATCATAAAAGGGCAACCTGCTTGAAGGAATTACCAGAGTATGGTGGCAAATTTTGATAAGGGTTTTTTAGAGTTGCTAATTGTAATATTTGATTCCGTTTCTCATGCCCTGCAGGTATAAAGCAAACTAAAATTACTGTACTCTGAGTATTTTTGTGGTGAGCAAATGGCAAAGACACTTTTCCTCGGGATACAATTTTTTTCCTGTATACAAACAATATCCTCCTTTATTTGAATGAGAACAGATGGATGAAGCCTCAATACAAATACTTATTGCCCATAGTAATGGATGATTTTATAAGACATTCAAATTGGGCTTAAACAAGGGTATGAGTTAGTAGATCTGCTTAGCTTGATATTTTTATTCTGACAACAAGAATTTCTATAAGAAAGGGTGAAGCTGAAAGGGCAACTGAGGCCCCTTTGAGTGAATTAGTATTCCTGTTGCATTACCCGTGTGGATAATATTCTTTACCTCCGATGTGACCCTTACAAATTTAATTAAGTTGGATGGCAGGCCAGCATGT
>NW_027967958.1:0-208 GCF_054177405.1 Leptonychotes weddellii
AGGTGATGCGCTCCAGCTTTGTTGTTCTCTCTTAAGATCGCTTTGACTGTTCTGGGTCTTCTGTGGTTCTCTCCAAGTTGTAGGTTTGGTGGTTCTTTTTCTGTGGAAAATGCCATTGGACTTTTGATTGAGATTGCATTGAGTTTGTATGTTTTTGGTAGTGTGGATATTTTAATGCTATTGTTCTTCCATTCTGTGAATATCTTTC
>NW_027967959.1:0-208 GCF_054177405.1 Leptonychotes weddellii
AAAAACACTCAACAAATGAGGAGAATGTAAATTCTTTAACCCAATAAAGGACCTCTACAAAAAACAACATCTAATTTCATAGTTAAAGGTGAAAGATTGAATTCTTTCCCCCCAAAATCAGGAACAAGACAAGAACATTTCCATTTCACCACTTCTTTTCTTTTTCTTTTTTTATTTTCTTTTTTTATGTTATGTTAGTTATCATACA
>NW_027967960.1:0-208 GCF_054177405.1 Leptonychotes weddellii
ATCCAGCAACACATCAGGCTCCCTGCTCTGCAGTAAGCCTGCTTCTCCCTCTCCCACTCCCCCTGCTTGTGTTCCCTCTCTCACTGTGTCTCTCTCTATCAAAAAAATAAATAAATCTTTAAAAAAAATAAAATAAAATAAAGTGGAGAAATAATACAAAAAAGTTTAAGTATATCATTTAAGCCCTCAATATACTAGGGGCAATTTG
>NW_027967961.1:0-208 GCF_054177405.1 Leptonychotes weddellii
GGGATGGAGCGTGTCCGTAACTTTGGTCGGATTCTTAGAGGTATTCAAAGGTTAAGAAATCACTGCCGTAGAATGGGAAGATGAGAGTAAGAAGGTCAGAACTCTGAGGAGAAATCAGCATTTAAGGAGTTAGCAGAGAGGAGCCATGGAAAGAGGCCAAAGAGATTAGGAAGGCAGAAATCTATCCTGGAAGTCAGGAGGATGCGGA
>NW_027967962.1:0-208 GCF_054177405.1 Leptonychotes weddellii
AAAAACCCGTTTTTGAAAGCGTGGATTTTTTTTTAAGTCAAATTGAAGGGCAATTTTAACAATAGCTACCATTAATTTAGCATTTAAAATGTGTCAGATCCTGCTAAGTGCTTTCTATCCATTAGCTCATCTGATTCTCAGAACAATCTTCTGAGGTAGATACTAATATTAGTTTCATTTTAGAGCTGTGGGGAACTCGACTTAGAAA
>NW_027967963.1:0-208 GCF_054177405.1 Leptonychotes weddellii
AAAATCTTAAAAAAAAAAAATCACTCATGGAAGAATTCGGCTGGACGAAGTACCATTATTACCGATTGTCCAAGAGAGTTTCTAGTTCGTAGTGACTTACTAGTAGCTATAGGGGAATCACTGCTGTTAAGGGTAGCAAACAGGAGGGTCTTAGTCATCAGAGAGCACACATACCCACCACCTCTACCTCATTTTGGTGGAGCCTGCG
>NW_027967964.1:0-208 GCF_054177405.1 Leptonychotes weddellii
CACAGGCAATAACTTCTCTGGCATTGGCCATAGCAACCTCTTTCTAGCTATGTCTCCTGAGGCAAGGGAAACAAAAGCAAAAATAAACTATCGGGACTACACCAAAATAAAAAGCTTCTGCACAGTGAAGGAAGCAATCAACAAAATGAAAAGACAACCTACTGAATGGAAGAAGTTATTTGCATATGACATATCCAATAAGGGGTTA
>NW_027967965.1:0-208 GCF_054177405.1 Leptonychotes weddellii
CTCTCTTCCCCCTTCTTTTGCTTTTTGGCTCTTCCTCCATCATGCTGGACTCATTCCCAATTCCAAGAGCCTCCTGGCTTTCCTAAATTCCTTAAACACACTTTTACACGAGCTGTTTCCAATGCCTGGACTGCTTTTCCTTCTAGAATTCACATAGACATCTCCTAGTCATTCAAATTTTTTTTTTTTTTTTTTTTTTAGAGAGAGA
>NW_027967966.1:0-208 GCF_054177405.1 Leptonychotes weddellii
AGTGGTGGCATTTCCTAACCAATAGACACATCTTCCTGAATAAAGCTGCAGAAGGCAACAGAAAGAGATATATATATATTTATTTATTTTTTTAATTCTTATGTTAATCCCCATACATTACATCATTAGTTTTAGATGAAGTGTTCCATGATTCATTGTTTGTGCATAACACCCAGTGCTCCATGCAGAATGTGCCCTCATCAATACC
>NW_027967967.1:0-208 GCF_054177405.1 Leptonychotes weddellii
CATCAGATATGTGCTTACATTTCACAGGCCACCCCTGGCTTAAGAGAGTCTGCACAAGGGATTCATACAGATTTCCCCATAAAATCTACAGTAGGTAAAACAAAGGATATTGAGTAATTTGAACTATGTGTCTACCACATGTTCCCTTTTTATTTATTCATAGATGAATTTCAGAAATAATGTGCAATAGGTTTTTACTCTGCATGCA
>NW_027967968.1:0-1140 GCF_054177405.1 Leptonychotes weddellii
CACACACACACACACACACACACACACACACGCCCACCTGAATTTACATAAATAAGCTCATCAACTTGGGGGTGTACCACAGCCTGCTTCTGATAGACATCTATTTGGTGTCCATCTTTTGCGCTTATAAATAACTTCCATGAGAAGCCTCCTGCATATTTTGCCTATTTGTGAAGACCTACCCTAAGGGTGGGTTCCATCAGTGGGTCAAAGGGAAAAATATGTTAGTTTTCTGACAGCTAAAAAAAATCCTGGACTGGATTTGCATAATTTTTCATGCTTATCAGCAATACAGGATAATAATTGTTCTCCAGATGTTGGTCAAACTTTTGGAGTTTTGCCAAACTGCTAGTAAGATGTGGTATTTTAATGTAATTTTGATTTATATTTCTCTTCATGTAATTGGGCTGAGCGTGTGTTCGTATTATTATGGGTCATATGTCTTTCTTTGAATTTATCCTCATATTTATCTACCTTTTATATGTTTATATATGGTCTTCTCAATTTTTAAGAGCTAATTTTGAAATTATCCCTTTGTGAACAAAAACTGGAAACTTTTTTCTTGTTCATCATTTTAATTTTGCTTATGGAGTTCCTCTTACTCCTCCCATTTACACAGACTTGAAAAAATCATTTATCAGTCTGATCGGTTTCTGATTCTGATTTTTGAATATTAAAGATTTTTCATGTTTCACGATTCTGATGTTTCAAGATTAAAATACTACACTAGTAAATCTATGGCTTCATTTTATAGATTTCTGACCCTTTCTTAAATGGCTATCTAGTCACTTCAATTTAAGTCTAGCTTTCCTACTCCATACATATTTTAGAAGCCAACTTTATCATATACCACATTTAAGGAACTATTTCTGGATTCCCAGTCTATCCCATTGGTCTAGCCATGTGCCAAATACATACTATTTTCATTAATACTGTTTCAGTAAAGACTTTATATATTATGTCAGAATATCTGGCAGTTACTCTTTACTTTTCTACTTTTCCAGAGTTTTCCTATCAATTATTTTCCTATATGAGTTTCTACTAAGATTGCGTTTAATTTATACATTAACTTGAGAACTAAATCTTTGAGGTTGAACTATCCTGAGAACACAAGTTGCCATTTATTCCAATTTATTATGA
>NW_027967969.1:0-208 GCF_054177405.1 Leptonychotes weddellii
CTGAGATCATTTGGCATAGCTTCTTAAAATGGCCCTATTCTTATGCAGGAGGGTGAGCTTTGGTTTAGATATAATAGACAAGATTCTTCCTATGCAATGTATGCAGAAACATTGTTCAAACAAAGGGAGTAATTTTGGTTAGGGAACATCTCTTCTACATATCCCATTGATTAACTGTTTGAATGATCAGCTTCTATTTAGCAACAAA
>NW_027967970.1:0-208 GCF_054177405.1 Leptonychotes weddellii
CCGAGGAAACTCCATAATGTTTCCCACAGTGAGTATAACAATTTACATTCTCACCAACAGTGCAAGGGGGGTCCTTTTTCTCCACATCTTCTCAATGTGTTACTTTTTGTCATTTTGATTTTAGCCATTCTAACTGGTGTAAGGTAACATCTCAGTGTGGTTTTGATTTGCATTTCCCTGTTGATTCATGATGTTGAGTCTCTTTTCA
>NW_027967971.1:0-208 GCF_054177405.1 Leptonychotes weddellii
GAGACAAGGTCACTAGGTCAAGCCCAACCAGGAGAAGGATTTGACCCTCACTTTACTGAGAGAGGCTACATTTCCCATACAATAGAACATGTGACAATATAACACGTGAAGGAAAAGACCTCAGAGGCTTCAGGACACAAATAGAAACAAACTTCTTGTAATACTTCAGGTGAGGGACCTCCTGTTGCACGCCCCTTGGGTCTCATCA
>NW_027967972.1:0-208 GCF_054177405.1 Leptonychotes weddellii
GCCCGATGCGGGACTCGATCCCGGGACTCCAGGATCATGACCTGAGCCGAAGGCAGTCGCTTAACCGACTGAGCCACCCAGGCGCCCAGGAATTGTAACTTTCAACCTCACTTCAGGTACAATGCTTGCTTTGGTTTTACGTGAATGCTGTCCATTCAATCCACATCAAACACAGGCTGGCTTACTGAAGGAAGTCAAGTTCCCTGAA
>NW_027967973.1:0-208 GCF_054177405.1 Leptonychotes weddellii
ATGACTGAAAACAGTACTGGTGGAGCCTGACTAGAGTGAGGTGAGGACATATTCTTCTGCGATGAGAACTGACGTTGAGGAGGATGAGGCTGGACAGGAAGGAGGCAAGGACAGGCCGGGCAGAGAGAACAGCATAGGCAAAGGCCCCGGGGCAGAAGAAAGCAGGGAGCAGTCAAGACACGGAGAGAGGGCCAGCCCGCCCTCCTGA
>NW_027967974.1:0-208 GCF_054177405.1 Leptonychotes weddellii
CATGGTTCGTCCACCCCTCCGATTTCCCCCGCTTCATTCTTCCCCTCCCGCTACCTTCTTCTTCTTCTTTTTTTTTTTCTTAACATATATTGCATTATTTGTTTCAGAGGTACAGATCTGAGATTCAACAGTCTTGCACAATTCACAGCGCTTACCAGAGCACATACCCTCCCCAGTGTCTATCACCCAGTCACCCCATCCCTCCCAC
>NW_027967975.1:0-208 GCF_054177405.1 Leptonychotes weddellii
ATAGTCTCTCATGGTTCGTCTCCCCCTCTGATTTCCCCTCCTTCATTCCTCCCTTCCTGCTATCTTCTTCTTCTTCTTTTTTTAACATACAATGTATTACTTGTTTCAGAGGTACAGGTCTGTGATTCAACAGTCTTACACAATTCACAGCGCTCACCATAGCACATACCCTCCCCAATGTCTATCACCCAGCCACCCCCATCCCCCC
>NW_027967976.1:0-208 GCF_054177405.1 Leptonychotes weddellii
GATTTTACGTTGCCAACAATTTCCCCTGAGTTTTTAGTTATATATGAGTGTCAGTGTTGGCCCTTAGAGATCCTGTGGGAATATAGCATGTCCCCCGTGACTGCTAAGTGGGGTGAACTACAGGAATATGAGGCCCCAGTGAGCTCAGGCTGCCTTTTCCATCCTAGTGCAGTTCTAACTAAGACACTGGCCTCTACGTCCCTAAATA
>NW_027967977.1:0-208 GCF_054177405.1 Leptonychotes weddellii
CCCGTGAGGGCCCTTTCCTCATATCCCATGATAACCCTTTCTTCACACCCCGTGAGAGCCCTTTCCTCATATCCCATGATGGCCCTTTGCTCACATCCCATGATAGCCCTTTCCTCGCCTTTCCTTTATGAAGGACAATTTCCCATCCTAACTCTACTGCAGTGACCATTCATCTCCAATTCTGTAGCTCCCCCATGACGGTGATCGG
>NW_027967978.1:0-208 GCF_054177405.1 Leptonychotes weddellii
AAAATGAGAATAACACTCCTCAGTCATTCATAATTCTTTCAAATACAAATGATAGACACTCAACTCAAATAAATGGAAGGGGAAAACGAGGAATTTATTGGCTCAAACAATGGGACCTACAAGATGGACTTGCTATAAGGCCTTAGATAATGTTCCCAGGGAACACTCTCCATCTGTTGATTCCGCGTCTCTCTGCATATGCTTGGTT